>NW_026706716.1:0-87321 GCF_029867415.1 Vicia villosa | reverse complement strand
TGGGTATTTTAACTTCTGATGCAGGGTAGAAGTTACAGCGTTTGCCCCATGTATCCAAGGGCGTCCTAGTAAACAGGAGTATGTTGGAAGAACGTCTATTACGGAAAAGATAACATCGAAAGTTTGAGAGCCCACTCTGATTGGGAGCTTAACTTCTCCGTACACCGTTCTTGTTGACCCATCGAAGGCTCTTACAACCACATCACTTGGTTGTAGCACAACTCCTTTGAAGTCAAGTTTTTCCAGTATTACCTTTGGTAACACGTTTAGAGAGGAACCATTGTCTATTAGCACATGAGACAGAGTGGTGCCGTTGCATTCGATAGAGATGTGCAGGGCCTTGTTGTGATTTCTTCCAGCAGGAGTTAGATCCACATCAGAGAAACCAAGACCGTTGGGCACTGTAAGACTGGCGACACAATTCTCAAATTGGTCGATTGGGATTTCTTGAGGCACATGCGCAGCTTGAAGGAACTTCATCAGAGCTTTAGCATGAGCTTCTGAATACTTTAGCAGAGATAGCATTGAGATTTTTGAAGCAGTATGCCCCAGTTGTTCGACGATATTGTAATCACTTTTGCAGATGATTTTCAATATTTCGTCCATTTCTTGCTTTGATGGATCCTCAGCAGTGATCTCTACCGGATTTTGAACTGGTTCGATCAGTGGCTCTTTGCCTCGAGTGTTGATATCTGGAATAGGAATTGGAACCTGGATTGGACTAGCAGCAATATTTGGAGAAATTTCTGGTGAAAAGATTCTTCCACTTCTCGTGATCTTGCTAGTGCCTGCAATGTTACTTACAGCTGAAGTAGTTAGTGTTGCGTCCTCTTTAGTCGAGGGATCCTGCTTAACTCCATGAATGTAAACATTAGTGTCATATCCCCATGGGACAGCTTTGTCTGAGGAGTATGGAAATGGAGTTGGTCTAGCAATGACCACTGATGCCACTTTGAGTGTAGCAGAAAGTTTGAATGGAGCCTTGGTAGAGATTCTGAATGGTAAGCTGGAGATCACTGAGACGTCTTCCATTCTTATCCCGTTGGCAAAGACTTTGCCCAACATGTCCATAGAAGGGAGCCTCTCAAACATAATGATACGGCGATCCATGTATTTTTGAATTCCCATCTTTAGATTTTCACAACCATTGGGTTGGCGTGAGCAATAAAAGCAGTCAGGATCACAACCTGGAAAGTAACCAGCTTGGATGAACTTCCTTTTGACTTCGAGGAGCGGAATTGATACTTCGTTCACATCATAAATGTAAACTGTGTCTATGATAGCATTAACGGTTTTGTCATGCTTTGGCATAGGTGCTGTGATGACATTTGGAGTTTCTGGAGGATCGAACTCAATTTCTCCAGCATCTATCATGTCTTGGATTTTATTTTTCAGGGCCCAGCAGTGATCTGCGTCATGTCCTGGACAGTTTGAATGATAGGCACATGTTGCATCAGGGCGATAATTCAGAGAAGAAGTATTGACATTCTTCGGAGGACCCCTTAATGTGATCAGATCCGCTTTAAGCAAGTGCTGCAATGCCTGAGAGATTGGCATGTTGATTTTGGTGAAAGTTCTTCTTGGTGCATCTGGTCGATGCGTATATTTTGGCTGTTGATCTTTTTGAGGTGCAGATGCGGAGATCATAACTGCCCCTACAGATTGATGCTGATCACTTTTGTGACTTGTTTGAATTTGCGTTGTATTGACCTCATTTCTGATGGGCCTTTTTGTAGTACCAGAGGAGGATCCTACTTGAATTTTTCCATTTCGAATGCCGCTTTCGACACGTTCTCCGGTTAGTATCAAGTCAGTGAAACCTGATGATGAACTTCCCAGCAAATGGC
Source organism: Vicia villosa (assembly GCF_029867415.1). Classification (NCBI taxonomy): domain Eukaryota; kingdom Viridiplantae; phylum Streptophyta; class Magnoliopsida; order Fabales; family Fabaceae; genus Vicia; species Vicia villosa. The sequence continues at coordinate 85,474 of NW_026706716.1, read as the reverse complement.
TATAGAATGGGCCAGTTAAAGTGCCCATGAACATGTCGACTAGTTCGCGATCAGATAAGGGTGGTTGAACCCTTCCAGCCATATCTCTCCACTTTTGTGCATATTCTTTGAAACTTTCTTTTGGTCCCATAGACATGCCTCGCAATTGAGTACGAGTGGGTGTAAGATCAGCATTGTATTGGTACTGTTTGTAAAAAGCAGCAGCTAATTCTTCCCAAGTATGAACCTTGGTATTTTCTAGCTGGTAGTACCATTCGAGTTGTGTACCTGACAGACTTTCTTGGAAAAAGTGAATCCACAATTTGTTATCTGTTGTATGAGGTTGTATCTTCCTCACATAAGATCTCAAATGTAGTTTTGGACAAGAAACTCCATCATACTTTGCAAAGGTTGGAACTTTGAATTTTGGAGGGATGACAACATCCGACACGAGTCCCAGATCATTGAAATCTAAGCCAGGTATTTTTTGTATTTCCATAGCTTTCATACGATCCTCCAACTGTTGGTATTTGTCATCATCCTGTTCGTCTCCAGAATGACCTTCTTCTTCATTTGAAGAGAGAGAGGGTTTAGCAGAACCCTGGTTGCTTTGATTATCTTCTTGTTCACCATCACCGACTATTTCAGGGATTGGTGGCTTTTTGATCTTTTTGACAGGGATCTTGATCTTCCTTCTCAGGTAACTCAAGCCTGCAGATTCTTTGGGCTTCTTCTTCTTCTTGAGTATCAGGGCTTTCAGCTCTTGTTGCCCCTTTGCCAGTTCCAGAATTGCCACTTGAACTTGGGCATTCTGTACTTCGAGATTCTTGATGCTTGCCTCAGATTCCATCTCTTCTGACTGCAATAAACAGCGAAGAGATGAGAAACCCGTCATGAGAACCTGTTATGAAATGTGTATGACTGGATGCCATGTATGCAATGTGTATGCAATGTATATGAATGCAATGTATGAAATGCAATGTATGAAATGCAATGTGTATGCAATGCATGTGAATGCATGTGTGCAATGTTTTCAAGGATCATAGAGTCTAGATTTGTTAAAGAAGCAACAAACGTTAGTTAATCAATTTATTCTTTTTTCTTTGCCTCATTTGGGCTTACAAGACAGAAAATAAAATAAATGATCTTTCAGGTCTCCCGTGGGCGCTTTTTCTTTGTCCCCAGGAATGCGTTGATTCTTTGTTCTTCTTGAAGCTGTCTGGTGAGCTCGAATAGCCTTCTCTCATAGTCCTGACAGTGTTCTTTGAAGGTGTCTCTTTCCTCTTTGAGTTGAACCCAGGATTTTTGCAACTCTTCCAAGTCAGTTGGCATATTCGGGTGTAGAATAATTTGAGGTTCGTAACCTTCGACTTCTGATTCGATAGTCACAGGTAGAACAGCGGGATAGGGCATCATGAGTTTTTGAGCATGAGTACGCACCCATCTGAGGTAAAGTTCCATAGGAATAGAATTCCATTGCCCCAGAGTTTTGCTTTCTATTCTATAGACACTGTCCCAAGCCTGTATGAATCTTCGTCGGTGTCTGTGAGAATCATTCTCGTAATCAAACACAATGCCACGGATAATCATGTCATGAGGACCGTTGCTTCTTGCATATCCGAATTGGCGTAGAGCTAGAGAGGGATTGTAAGTGATACCTCCTTTAATGCCAAGGAGTGGCACGTTAGGGTATTCTCCACAATGATCAATGATAGTAATGTCTCTTTGAAAGAAGTTGTTCCATCGGATATCTGAATGAGATAAAGACATGATTCTGTAAGACCATTGTGCTCTTTGTTCATTTCTCAGTACTGATCGGGGAAGATGACATGTAAACCACCTAGCCAGCAGTGGTATACAGCACATGAGAGTTCCTCGCTTCTTCGTGGTACGAGTGTGTAGAGAGTGTAGGATGTCTCCCAGCAATGTTGGTACCGGGTTGCGAATTAGGAAAAGGTTGATGATGTGTACACTTATGAACTGGTCGGAATTAGGGAACAAAACCAACCCATAGATCAAAAGAGCCATAACTTCTTCAAAAGCTGGATAACTTTTGTTTTCTAGCAGTAGTCGAGCCTTTTCCAGTAAGAATTTGGCAAGCAAACCCTCAACTCCACTCTTTGTTTCCCAATTGGATTTGATTTCTGACTTTTGCAAATGTAAAGCAGCAGCAATGACTTCAGGTTTTGGTTTTCTTTCTAAACCAGTGAAAGGTAATTGATCTCGGATTGGTAATCCAATTAATTCAGAGAATTCTTCCAAAGTGGGTACCAACTGGTAATCAGGAAATGTGAAGCAATGATGTTCAGGGTCGAAGAACTGGAACAGGACCCGTATCATGTCTTCTTCAAACTTTGAGGTAACCAAATGGAGTAGGTGACCATGCTTTTTAGTGAATTGAGCATTCCTGGGGAATTCTGCTACCAAGACTTTGAGTTCAGATGGCACCGTTGAGATATTGATTCGGATGTAATCTCTGGTGGCGGGAGCCATTACCTGCAAAAACAAAAGTAAACTCTTTGATCCTTGAAATGTGTAGTGAAAAATGATGTGTTTATGATGCAAACATGTGGCACACAAAAACAAATCAAACAATAGCCTTAGGTTTAAAGGCTTGCATGAGGTTGATAGGTGATACCCTCCCCTCTGAAGTTGAGTTGGTTGAAAACCTGTCCTAGAATAGTATTCGGGTTCTATGATCCTTGGAGACAACATCTCAATACGGCGCTCGGACGGCCGATCAAGAATATTCCTCGAGGATAACTAGCTTCGATCAATTTCAAAGCTAGCCACTTAATAGGCCACAAGTCAAGTTCAACTAAAAGGTTCTAAGACAAATTAGTGTTAATGACACTTCGGAAGCCTAATATACTCCTTGATCGCTTTCAAGGGACATCAGTATAAACCAAAGTATCACACTAACGATGACTACCAGATCAACCGTATCGGTACATGCCGTACAGTTTCCTTGGTCTATTGTCATATACTTAAGGTATCTCGAGATTCGGGTTAGAATCTTTCACACAAGCAAAGTACCCAAGCAAACCTGTGAAAAGTAAAGCAATCAGATCAAACAATTGAAAACATCGAAATGATCTATACTCTAAAGGTAACCCCTTTTGAAAACATTTTGAATTTGTATTCCCCAGCAGAGTCGCCAGTTCTGTGGACCGTCCTTTCGGGCCATACCCCTCCGTGGGTGGGATACGTGAACTGACTCTTTTTTGTCGATCGGACGCTTTCGCGTCACTTTTGAAAAAGTTTACAGAGTCGCCACCGACCTTTTATTTTATCCAATGAAGGAAAGGTTTATAAAAGAAACAGAAAAAAGACCTTTGAGAGATTTTGGGTAAGGGGGTAGGTTATACAAAGGGAAGGTGTTAGCACCCTTTGTATCCATGGTTATCCATGGGCTCTTTAGTTTGCTTAGCTCATTTGCTTTACTTTTCAATTGATTCGGAATGCTTTACCTGTGTTTTTGAAATACCTTTGCAAATAGAATTTGTAATGATCCTTGTGCGGATATATACAAATGCTTGTTTATCTTTCGAAAGATGTTTTGAAAAGATCGTTAATTTTGTAATGATCCGTGTTTGGATGTATACAAAATATTGTCTTTTGGAAAATTCGTTTTAAAAAAAAAACAACAGTGTATGAGAATTTTGTTTGTTTTGATTTTGAGCAAGCAACCTAGGAGGTCTACCCTGAGTTAGGAGGTCTTTATCCTTGTTCCCTTTAAAAATCTATCCATTCGTCGGATATAAACAAAAGGTTCGATTTTGTACTCGAAACAGTAGAAATGTAACTTTGATTTTGAAAAGAGTGAAAAGGGGTTACCCTAGGAGGTGCAAATGTGATTGTGATTGAATTCAGATATTTATCTTTGAAGTTAGTGATCTGACGGTTCAGTTTTATCTTTGACATACACGCAGTTTATATGGGTGCTGGAAATTAAAATGCGGAAATGTAAAGTGCAGAAAGTAAATCTACGCTATTACATCGATTGTGCGGGAAATGTAAACTAGCCTATTTACATGAATTTGACATCCTATACATTTACCTAGGAATTTTAAATTGCAAGAAATAAAAGGCATATTTTTGTATTTTTGTGATTTATTTTAAATATAATTAATGCATTATTAATTAATTTAAAATAAAGAAAAGATGGAAATATGATTAAACCTAGCAAATAAGTTTAAAAATATGTACAAAATGTTTGTTAATTAATTTTAAAGCAAAACTAATTTTTTTGGAATTTTTGAAATTGTTTTTGGATTTTTTAAGTTAATTAAAACATAATTATTTAAATAATTACACAAATAATTAAAACTTAAAGAGAAAACTATCCTAAATATGTACAAAATTAGTTTATGATATATAAACAATATTTAACACAAAGAACAATTTTTTTTATGATTTTTTGATTGGTTAGAATAATTAAAAAGTAAATATATAAATATAAACTAATTAATTATGTAAAATATTGGAATTATGAAGAAAAATAAAATATTTTTATTTCAGAAAATAATATATATTTTTAGAAGTCTAAAATATTTTTGTGGAATTTTTTGATTTTTTAAACTATTTTTAAATAATTTTGCAATAAAAATAAAATAAAAATAGAAAATATGAAAGGATACTGATCCTGTGTGGTAAGATTGAGGGTCCATGGTATAGGCTGTGTGTTATGATCATTGGATGAGCTGGCTTGATTGATCATGTGGTTCAGATTTGGAGGCGCATGATATGAGTGTGGGGAGCATGTACTGAATTCAAGGAGAATTCAGATTCTCTGACTGGGACCCATGCTGGTTGACCAGCGAATGAGAAACGTGGAAAGGGCCACGCAGGCACGCTGAAAAGTCAAAGCTGGGGCTGACGAACCACGCTGGGACGCGTGGTCGTCTTCAACCTCCAGAAATGTGGTTTTTGGACTCAAATAGCGGGGGTTTTTAACCTCCCTTATTTGAACGATAAAATATGCAGTTTTTGATAACTTCTGAACCTGCAAAAAACAAGCGTTAGCAATGAATGAAAGTGACCCAGATCCCTTAAAATCACCTCCTGAACACGATGGTGGTATTAGTTTTGCAATTTGAGGTCTGTAGCCATGGATTCGAAGAGATTCAAGTATGAACACTCATGAGCTCGTGTTAATGGTATGGGGTGATTCTCACGTGGGAACTCTCATGTTAAAGCCCAGATCACTCATATAGGACCTCATGAACATATTAAGATGGTTAGTTTACATGGAAATTGATTGCATATAAGAAAACGAAAGTAAAGGGCATATGTACATGAAGAACTTTATGTGCACTATACGACTCTCATGGGACTATATTATGAGTTCAATCTTACTCTATGTTGTTTGAGAAGATGATTGGAAAGCTTTGTTTGTATTAATATTGATTGAAATATAGAATTGGAAAATTACAAAGTGTATGTATTTTTTGGAGAATTTTATGATAAAGATGGCTATGCTCTTGTTCTAATTCGTGTGTCCCTTTCTTGCTGAAGTATGATGCTTCTTTTATAGCCCAAAGGCTGCTTGGAAGTGAAGCAAGAAGCTTTGTTGTCTTTGTTGAAAGTTTGATTTTTAAAATATTAAAAATCTTTGAATTGTTGACCAAGCTTGACTCCATTCAATGCTCTTGTCTTGGGCATCAATTTTCTGCAGAAAAATGAAGACTTTGGAGGTGTGTCATACTTGGAGATCAAGCCATCAATTATCCATGCAATTTCCTTTAATTTTAATCTTAAAATAAGATAAAATTATGTCAAAAATGGATAATATAGATGTGGGCTTTGTCTTGGTCGTGGGAGGCCCATAGTAACATGGCAAAGATGTTTGGACCACAAAAACTTGGCATCTTTTGGAAAAAAAACATTTTTGAGCAATGTTGATTTCATGCATTTTCCCAAAATTTAGCCAACTTCAACAAGGTGTAAATCCTTCAATTTTTGTCATATGAAGGAGATCTTGCACTTTTTGGAAACCTCAAAGAGTCCTCTAACCAATGTCTTTGGTTTCATGTCAAAATGATTTTTGGTTCTCCTTGTGTGTCCTTTTGAAAAAAGTGTCTTTTTGTTGACTTTGAAAATGACCTGTAATGTCTTTGGCCATATTTTTCAAATGGTGAATGCAATGACCATGGGATCAATTGCATTTGAAAGATAATTGAATTTCCTTCAAAATGAGCTTTGGTTGACATTTTTTGGATGAAGGATGAGAGAGTTATGATCAGTCAAAGTTGAGTTGACTTTTCAGGCAAAAACCCTAATTTTGAATCTTAGGGTTCTGTTGATTTTTGATCTTTCCTTGATGAATTGTGATCATCCAATGATCAAATGTTGAATCCTTTGACAAAATATGGACTTTGACAAAAAATTTCATTTTTGACTGTCAGTTGACTTTTTTGGTCAAACGGGTCGTCTGTTGACTGTTTGAGCTGCTGACGGTGCGTCTGAGTGAATTGAAGTTTGAAAATTTGTATGATGGTACTTTGAGATGTATGGATGTATATGAAATCCATTTGAGCTCTCAAAACTTGTTGCTCCTGTTAAAACAAGAAAAAACCCTGATTAGGGACTGTCTGTATAGGAGGCAGTTAAGCGTACCTGATTTTTGTGCAGTGTTGAGTTTCTGCTAATCATGTGATATTCAGAAGACTTCTAACACAAAAATCTTGGAAATTTGAATTGTGAATGATTGATTTGATTGTTTGTACAAATCACTGTGAATTGTACTGTCTGCAGTTTGTCTGTCAACCGACTGTTCGTGTACTGAAGCAGCAGTTAAAGTGAAAAATCAACTGTCAAAGTTAATTTTCTTTTTTTTGTTGTTATTTTTGTTTTTGTTTGGTGTGAAGCATGAAAATTTATTTACATGACTTGTTAGAAAACAGAAACATAATAAATAACTGATATTTACAGTATGTGGGCAAAATTACCGATAATAACCTGAAAATTGTTAAATGCACAGAAATAGAAATATTTGACTGGCAGAAACACACAAAATATTATCTTAGTAATTAAGCAATATTATGACAAATAGTACAACATTTAATACTGACAGTACAAATATCACATACTATATTGAACAGTACGACGAATAAACGGTACATTTAAGAAATAAGAAATACGGCAAATTTTAAGAATGACGATTAATGACCCATGCTATGAACAATAACATGTAGATGATTGGGAGCATAACCATTGCAGGTCCACACTCCTCAGGACTGTGTAGGCAGAAGAAAGTTATGATCACCGTAGCAATGGTGACGACTGTAAGAAGCAGTGTTTCTATCCATTTTGCCATTTTTGCTAGGGAAGAAGAAATGATGGATTATGAGATAGGATTTTGAAAGATGATTTAGAATTTGATGTGAGATTTGTGGGAAGAATGAGAGGTATTTATAGAATGGAAAGATGATAGAGACGTTGGGGAATGATGTGATTCCGTACAAAAGGAAATTTGAGTGGTAGTGAGATTTGAAAGAAAGTGTAAGGTATTGTTGGGAAAAGAGAGATGGATAGAATAAAGTTGAGATTTGAATTTGAAAGGATAGATTTGAAAAGATTTTGAAAATAATGGAATATAGCACAAAAGTTAGTGGGAAAACAAAAACAATTGTTACCAGTACAGTGTGAGTTTCCTGCTTTTGCGCCTGCAAAAAGATTTAACCCTGCATGAACTGTGTTAGTACTATTTATCTGTAAAATAAATAAATAGTATTTGTGAAGTAAAGAACAGTATTTGGCGTTTGCGTAAGAATAAATTCCACTGTAAGCCAAGTTACTGTGTAAGAAAAATTCTGAAAACCAAGTTCTTCATATGTCAGGATATTTTGAAAAAATCCATGTTTATATGAGACTCTTAATTTTCATATTGAAACTTTCCTGAAAAAAGAAGTGGGCAAATTTTGGGGTATAACACATGCATTCATCACAATCATAATAATAATCACAACCAATTCATCATCACATCAATTACATTGTTACACCTATCTCATATGCACACAATGTCAATTTTCATCAAGTAATTAAATCAAGCTTTATAGAAATAAAGTCGTCCACTGCCTACATTCATCATTCATCATATAAAACATTTAATTACTTGCACAACGCCCAAAACGGCACTAAAAACGGACCTACAGTTTGAAAGTTACGCATTTTTAAAGAAATGTTCCGTCACTAACAGCACGCGGCGCCAACCAGGTTCGCGGCGCGGAACGAGAAAAAGTTACGCCTTCGTGGCGCCAACACATGGACGCGGCACGACCTGAGCGTATCACAACTTCTTGGAATTCTGCCCAACGGTTCGCGGCGCAAATAGAGGTTCGCGGCGCGACCTGGCGATTTTGCAGAATTACGGGTCTGCGATTTCACATCCTTTTCACCCAAAAACGATTCCAGACATCCCATACAAGCATATAATCATCACACAGTCAATTATACACCATAAAACATCGTTATTAGCCAAATAGTTCACACCATCATCATCAATTCAATCCAAATGAGAGTCCTCTAACCTAACAATCCCAATATAGAATTGAACCAAACTATACATCAATCTACCTATTACCTAAGATCACATAATAGATACTAAAAGGAAGAGTCCCCCCTTACCTCGATGAATTTCTTGAATGCTCTCCTTCCGGTTTCACGTTCTTGCCTCTTTCTCTTCTCTTGCTCTTTTCACGTGTTCTTCCTTTTTCCCCAAATAGTTCCTTTTTCTTATTTTATGAAAAATAAAATAAAATGAAATATCACAACTTAGTAAAAGGCCTAACTAATTAGCACCCCTCTTTTACTATCACCACACCATAAGCCCAATAGCTCTTACTCCCTCATCTTCCAATTAAATCCAATTTAAATTCTCAAATTCCAATTATTTAATTTAAATCCAAATTAAATTAATAAACTGAAATTATGGGTGTTACAACAGGCCATATAAAAAGCCTTTTAAGCCTATGAGGCTGGCCTATTTAAATAAATTTGAATAATTTTATTAATATTATATTGTATTTTGTATTTTGAATTAAAATATAAAAATAAATATTAGTTATCTTAAAGAAATTATGAAAATAAGATGGAAAAAATCTTATGAACAATGTCATAAGTTACTTCCATAAGTTTTTCAAACAAATAGTATCACAAAATTTATACTACTAGGTAAACTCAAATAAGTCAATGCAAACAAACATTTAATCTCACTCATCTTTTAATTTGTTAGTCTATATAAAGTTGAGTTGAATGACTTATTTACAAATGTTCAAATGAAATAGGCTTTTAAGTAGGCTAACAGGCCAATCAGGCCTTCTAAAAGGCCAGACTTAGGCCAAAAAAATAAGCCTACTATAGGCTACAGGCCAGACTTAGGCTTTAAATTTTTTAGCAGGCCAGACTCAGGCTTGGCAAAGCCTAGCTCAGCCCAGCCTATTCCCACCCCTAATTCTTATCAAACTGTCATACCTTTTAGTTTTTGATCAAACCAATCTCATTGACCAGTCCGAATTGAATTTTAAAACACTAAGCAGAAATATTTCTAAAAAACCCATGTGAACAAACTAATTTGATTAATTAATATGTTGACTATGTCAACTAGTTGAGTCGGTCAACAATCATCTGACTGACTTGGTGATTGGTTTACTTAGTCAAATGTGGTTGGGTGACTCCGTCAACATTTATATTGACCCATAGAAACAGTTCTTGCAGCGTACTATCAATCAAACTCATCTTTAAATGAGTTATATTTAATTTTTATATTATTTTATTTTTTAAAATACATAAATAACTCAACTATATTTTCAAAAAGATACGTACACTTTATGAAAACCTCTTCATTGGATTTTACTAAACCCCACGTGAATACTTCACATTTATATTTTATATTAATATATAAAAATACGTAGTTAAAATAAACTAATTCAAATAAATCAATTGTGATCGTGTTTAATTAATTCAATATAATTCATGATAATTCAAAATAATTAAATATGTAAAATGGTGTAATTAAAACAAAATAATTCTATATATAAAAATGTGTAATTAAAACAAAAAAAGTACATAGAAATAAATTCACTAACGTTAAAATATCTATATAAATATACCAATTAGAGTATGCATGAAAATGAAAAATATGATGAAGTAATATTTTATTTATATTAAAAAAATCATTATTAAAAAAGAGTAGCTCTAACTTTTATGAGAAACAATAAAAACATACCTAATTCATGATAATAATTTTTGTTGGGTTCTAGATTTTTTGATTCGAACTCTTTTCTTTATTCTTCTCTCTTTCTTATTCTTTTATGTGTATCTTTGATGATGAAGATACTATTTTATTTTATTTTGAGAAAATAAAAAGAATGAGAAAAGTTGTTTCGTTGCTTTTTGTTAACGGATCCACTATCATTCAATATGTACCAATGTGTTCAAATGACACTTTTTGTTTCTACACTTTTTTATTCACTAATAAGTATTTCAGTTCCATGTATTTAGCACATTTAGAATACTTATCATTCTTGAAGAATCTAACATCATAATTATCACAATAAATTCTTAGCGGCCTAGCTATACTATCGACAATATCAAGCCTTCAAATGAAGTTTTGCAAGCACAATGATTGAATTATGGCCTCAAAGCACACCCTAAATACTACCTCTATAGTACACGTAGCAATGATATACTATTTTTCACTCTTCCATGATATTTCTCCTCTAGCTAAAAGAAAGACACACCTAAGTATGGACTTTCTTGAGTCCACACATCCCGCAAAGTCTGAATTCGAGTAGCCAACCACTTCAAGGTGACCTGATATTTTATATGTGAGCACCATGTAGGGGGTTTTTGAGTCTGCTTAGGGGACTGGCTCACGTGAGGTAAGAGACTCTGTTGGTGGCCGACACTAATTAATTACAGGCGGGCGGTTAGATTAGTCAAGTGTTATGGTTACAAGGAGCGTGGTGCTCTTTTAGGTAGTAGAAGGTGTGTGTGTGTGTGACTTAGACTCTTTCCATTGTCCTCTTGAGGGGTGATGTATTGATAAAGGTCTTTAGGGACAAGTGCGCCTTAATCTAGGATTTTTAACCATAACACTTATGGGACAAGTGCGCCTTAATCTAGGATTTTTAACAAATATAACACTATCACTTCATTTCTTTTCATTCCAATTCATTATTGGGATATTATATTTGACTATACTTGTCACTTTCTGAATAAGAACTATCCCTGTGGAGAATTCATCCATTTTGAATCTCTCTGATATTTTATTTATATAGCATTTCTAAGACAATCCCTATAGTCCTTGTGATCTATTACAGAATGTTTCTATTCCAACACATATGATGCATCACCTATATGTTTTGTTTCAAATTTTTAGAGAAAAAATTCTTTGCATCATGTAACAAAGCAACATTATTGTAAGCAAGTAAAATATCATGAACATATAAGATAAAAATTATGTATTTGCTCCCACTAACCTTCATATAAATACACTGATCTACAGTGTTCTCTACAAAACCATATGACAAAACAATATTGTTAAATTTAAGATACCAATGTTTGGAAGCATTTTTTAGTCCATATATTGACTTCTTTAATTTACACACTAAACTTTCTTTTCATGTAGTAACAAATCCTTCTAGTTGAGCTATGTACACTCCTTCCTCTAAGTCATTATCAAAAAAACGGTCTTCACATCCATGTGGTGAAACTCAAAGTTATAATGAGCCACCAAAGCCAAAACAATTCTCAAAGAGTCATTCTTTTTAGTCAATACCATCCTTTTGAGTGAAACATTTGACAAAAAAATTTAACTTTATATCTTTCAATATTGTCTTTCGAGTCTCATTTGGTATTAAAGACCCATTTACAACCAACACGTTTTGAACTTGTAGGAAAATAAACTAGATCTCATACATTATTGTCAGCCATTAATTTTAACTCTTATATCATGGTAGTGATCCATTTTTCAAAATTGGCACTTTCCATGGCTTGTGTGAATGAGACTGGATCCAAATCAATGCTCAGGTCACATTTGTAACACCCCGATTTTATCGATTATTTTATTATTAATTATTTTATTATTTAATTTTTTTACTAATTATTATGTGATATGATAATTAATTAAATTGTGTGTTTTGTGGGCACAGAGAAATGGATAGTTGGTTCTACTTTTTTTAAAGCAAATAAAAAATATAGATAATAGCGAAGCACTAAAGGGAAAAAGTACATATTAATACTGCTAAAAGAAGGCATAAGATGTATCTAGTTGTTGGAAAAAAACAAAATGAAGCAAAATGCAAGCAAAAACTTCACCACCAATACACATGAGAAGAGAAAACTCAATAACATGACAAACTGAAAGCGCCTCAGAAACGAAAAGTTTGTTGTATATTATTTTAAAAGAAAATAGAAAATATAGACAATAATCTCTGAAGGAACAACAAAAACACACCAAAGGAAAGACGAAGACACTCAAGCTATTCTTAGCTCATTGTATGATAGGATTCGCGAGATAGACAGAGAAATCACAAGAGTTACCCACATATCTACCAATATACCATTTTCACGCCAAAGCATGCTCATGTCTTTCATGCCCTTCACTTTCACAAAGTTATCTCATTCCAAGATTTTCAAATCCGCCAAATAAGTGAATGTCAAATTATAAGATAATCCCTCTTAATCTTAGACAAACCACCAAGAAAAAAACATTTGAAAGAGAGACAGAGGATCTCTTGGTAAAACAACACATTAACCCAAACAATTTGAAATCTTGTATCAAACACTAACTACTACCTCACGAGTCACAAAATGATGAGAATAGGTCTCAAGAGTCCTAAAAGAGAAGGGGCAAGAGGCACCCTGAGACTAGGGAGAGCCCCTCTTAATACATTTCTATCTATATACCACGGATCCCCATCTTACGATTGAATTGCTCTCTCTGAATATACAATACATGATTCCTTGTAGCCTTAAAATCCTCTAAATCTTTTGTACTATATGTTCGCATCCACTTGTCTTGTTTAAGTTGTAAGATACGTTCATATGTAGCCATAAGATCATCCAAAACACCTGAATCATCTGAACGTGTGGCTTTCTCTAATTTTAGTTCTGCAAGTTGGTATAATGTTTTGACTAGATCATCGATGTCTGCAAGATTACCAGTTCTCAATGATTTCTCCAATTTTTGTTGTGCAATTTTCCTGTATGTGTTGATACGTCTTTCTAATCCCCCACTTGTTATAGAGTCCAACTTTTGCAATACATCAATTGCAATTTGCTCTACCAGTTCAGACTCAATCCTGTTCATTTTAAAAATATAAATTTAAATAAAATATGTCAACGTCATAATAAGGCCTGCTTTGTTTTTTTAACATAATTTTTAAAGAAAAATGCTTATTATTAAAAAAATGTGAAAACAAGAAAGGCAATAATAATCTCAACCATTCATTATGAAAATTTCTTTACCCACCTCCCTATGGGGGTCACCCCCTGCGAAAACCCAATTTTACCCCGCTTCGGAAATGCATTTCCGAAATATTTTTTTTTCAAAATTTTTTCAGACTTCGGAAGTGCATTTTCGAAAAAATTCCAAAAATTGGGATTTTGACAAATTCGGAGATGCATCTCCGAAACAACAAAAAAAAATCTAAAAAAAGCCCAAAAATTAATTTTATGATATTAATTAATTCATATATCATAAATTTGATATAATTTATGAGTAATGAATAATAATAATTATATATTTTGATATAATTTATGAGTTATGAATAATAATAATTATATATTTCTATTCTGATTCATATTTTAAAATTTAAAATAATTTTAATTAAAAAATTAAAATAATTTCACTTACAAAATGAGTTATAATTTTTTATTTATAATAATTATTATATATTTACAAAAAAAATTAAAAAAATGAGTGTTTTAATTTATATATTTATATATTTATATAATAATTATAATAATTATTATATATTTATAAAAATTATTATATATTTATATATTTATATAATAATTATTATATATTAATTATAAATATATTTATATATTTATATAATAATTAATAAAATTAAAAAAATTAAAAAAATAGTGTTTTAATTTATAATAATTATTATATTATTATATATTTATATAATAATTATTATATATTTATATATTTCACTTATAAAATTAATAATTATTATTATATATTTATATATTTCTATTCTGATTCATAATTAAAAATGAGTTATAAATTTTTATTTAGTTTAAAAAAATTAAAAAAAGATTTTGTCTTAATTTTATTTAAAGAATAAATTTTATATTTAATTCTAAATAATCAAAATTTAATTATGAAATTAAAATGTTTTTGATTTATATAAGTTAGTAAAATAATTTTTAACTTTAAAATTGTTTAGGAAATTTTGATTCAACTTGATTTTATTGATTCACCTTCATTTTATTGATTCACCTTGATTTTATACCTATTAATTGTATTGATTCACTTTGATTTTAATTTTTTAATAGTTATTGAATTCTTTCGGAAGTGTATATCCGAAACATTCCAAGACCAATTTGGTCTTGGAATATTTCGGATATGCATCTCCGAACACACCCGCCTTTCCCAAAAAGGGGATTTTTCGGAAATGCATCTCCGAAAACTCAAAAAAGGGGTGTTTTCGGAAATGCATCTCCGAAAACATCTTTTTTTCGTGTTTTCGGAAGTGCACTTCCCAAATCACCCTTTTTTTCAGACAAAAAGTGATTTCGGAGATGCATTTCCGAAATATAGGGGCATTCTGGAAATTTCGCCAGGGGTGGCCAAGAAGGTTAGGAGATCTGTTAAGAAATTTCCTTCATTATTATCACCATCCCATGATTCCAATTAAATTTAAAATAAATTAAAATTATACTTTAAAATAATAACATATATACATTATTGCATTCTTCTTCAATTTCTTTCGTATTAAATAGCACTACTCATTTTTAAAATAGAGTAATAATTTTTATTTTAGAAAAAAGTCACACATCACAACGCCCGAATTTGTTTTGTATATTATTTATAAGATAGATTTATGAATTGAACAATCCGGTTGGTAACATGACTTGTTCAGTTGAAAAACAATTTTTTAAAAAAGTTTAGTTGAAAAAACCTTTGAATCTCTCACCATTAGGATAAGTCATATATACTTATATTGGACGATTTCTCAATTCACAACATGAATCCCTCGTTCACGTGCAAAATTCTAAAAATATTTTCAGTTTTCATAGATGCATTTCTGGAAGTACTTTTTTTTTAAAAAAAAAATGGTTTTTTTTGCCGTAGATGCATCTACGGAAGCGTTAAAACATAGTGGAACTTACTTAATTTGGGAAAATTAGAATGTTCCGTAGACACAGCTACGAAACACTCTCTTTTCAAACAAGAACTTAATTAATTTGAGATTTTCCCAATTAATTGAGAAATTAATTTGAGATTTTCCCAATTAATTTGTAATTTAATTTAGAATTTTCTCAATTAATTAGAAAAATCTCATGCTTCCGTATATGCCATAAACTTAATTAATTTGAGATTTTCTCAATTAATTTGGGATTTTCCCAATTAATTGGAAAAATCCCAAAAATTATTATGTTTTAAGGCTTCCTTAGATGCATTACGGAAGAGTTACGTAAGTGTAGCTACGGAATAAAACAATGTTAAATAAAAAAAGGTGCTTCCGAAAATGCATCTACGGAAGTACGAGAACATTTTTGCCAATTCGATGATAGGTAAGAGACTCATAAGATGGGATGGGAAATTGTCATTAATTAAACCTTTATACTAATGGACTAAATTTTGCCAAAAAAAAGAATTTATTAAATTCAAATTTTAGAGAAAAGAAATGATGATAATATTTAAGAAAGAACATTGCTATATCGTACGAAACGAAACACACGATGGACATATAATAATTTACCAAAATATATAAATTTGACTTTCTTCTGAAACATGGGGCATGGTTAGTGATATTCTTGTGTTTCGTTAATTATGCTTCGTAACAACGAGCATTTCTCTTTTAAGAAATTATTACAACAAACGATTATTAAGAAAATGAGTATGATGTTAATCATATCTTTGTAAATGCTACTCCCTCCGGCCTTATTTATAAACAAAGATTTATTTTTTAGGTTCATTGTATTTGGTCTATCAGATACATTCATTACTCAATAAACTTAAAAAATGAATCTTTGCTTATAAATAAGGCCAGAGGGATTATCATTATTTTAGAAGGTTGTTATCGTGGGCCAAATGGTCTTACTTATATTTAGTATTGTTAATGTTATTAGGGGCGTTTATGGTACGGTTAGGGAGAAAAATTGAATTGAACCGAACTGAACTATAATAAAAATTCACTCGAACTGAACCGAATTATTTTAATATACTAATAACTGAATTGAACCAAAATTATTGGTTTAGTATACCGTTTTGAAGTTCTAAACTGTGCCGAATCGTTAGAAGGTAAATTTTCTCAAACCAAACTATTTATCAAAGAACCAAACCGTTAAGTCTTTTTTTTATTTTTTATTTTTTATTTTTTAATAATTTTAATTTGTTTTAAGCATTTTTCATTTTCAGTTTTGGTTCGGTTCAATTTCAGTTCGGTTCAATTTCAGTTATAGTTCGGTTCTATGACTGTTTGTGCATAATGGTTTGGTTCACTAACCATACATAACGATTCGGTTATTTTAACTTCAGTTCGGTTCGATTCACTAATCATACATAACGGTTCGGTTATTTTTGAATTATAATAATTGGATGAAATATATAATAAAATATGAGTTATCATTAGTGATATGGAGTTAACACAAAATTTATGCGATGGAGGTGAATATTAATTACCTTGTCCCTAAGCAATCCCAGCCAGAAAAATTTGCTGCCTCTTTCAAAGCTAGCCGCCATGTTTGAACCTTGTTCATATCTCTAAGTTGTTCATGCTCCGCCAAGTTAAGTGCATAGCTACCCGTCTGATTCTTTACTTGTGTTGGATGTACATGATAGAAAATTGGCACTAAAATCTGTCCATTATTTTTCTTACATTCCAAGATTTTCACAAGCTCTTCCAAACACCATCTAGAAGAAGCAAAATTTTATGAGAAGACAACTATGGATAATTTGGCATCATTGATTGCCTTTAGAAGTGACGGTGATATGTCTGCTTAATGCGGCCAAAAGATGGCTGGTAAATGTATACCGAGTGTCGTCGCCTCTAAAGCTAATGAAAACGTCGTGGATTGGTTGGGAAATGTTGGATGTAAAAGAAGTTGAAGAAACATTGTATGCCATGAGTTTTCAGTGAAATTTATGTTGAGTTTTATCTCTTTATGTATATAGTCAAACGTATGCAGTATATTCTTTCACTAATGTATGCAATATGAAAAGAAAATATTAGTCAAATGAACAAAAAAATTAAATTTAAAATAGTCAAACTTCTAGTATACAAGAACAATGTGAAAATATAGATATTTTATATTTTATTTTAATAATCTTTAAAAAATTAAATAATTCACAACTACCTCATCCTTCAATTGTCTATTAATATACTCTTTTCTCCCTTTATTTCTTTAATATTTCCTAATCAACTCACTTTCATTCAATGATCTCCCATTGAATAAATACTTATAAAATCAGCGGTATACTACCACATAAATAATTTTATGAATTTGAACATTATTTTTCAAAATTTTTTGTTATATATCGACACGCTCAACATCAACATTAACAAAATATGATAGAGATGAGTAATGTGAGTCATCTTTGAATCTTTGATTCAGTGTTGAAGATGAGATTGAATCAGCTTTTGGTATTGAGTTTGTTATCCAAAAGTTACATGTGATACAATAGTTCCAGACTATATACAAAGCATTGCAAGGCCTAAGGCATGGGCTAACCGTGCTGACTAATGGGCCTAAACTAGATTCACAAGTATAAGAGGCCCATACAACTATAATACTCTAATACCCCCCCTCAAGCTGAAAGGTGGTGATCAACATGAGCTACTTTCAGTTTGCTTCGCAGGTCTTGAAAGGCAGTGGTGCTCAGGGGCTTAGTGAGAGTGTCGGCAATTTGCATAGCTGCTGGAACGTGTTGAATCTTCATATTTCCTGCAACAATTCTTTCACGAACGAAGTGAATGTCAAGTTCAATGTGTTTCGTGCGAGCATGCAGCACTGGATTATGCGATAGCATAACTGCACTGAGATTGTCACATAGGAGCATAGGTGTGTGAAAAGGAATACGAAGTTCTGTTAGGAGTGATTCAAGCCATAGCAGTTCTGATGTGGTATGAGCTAATGCCCTGTATTCAGCCTCTGTGCTTGATCTAGCAACTAGAGACTGCTTTTTGGAACTCCAGGCCACAAGGTTAGGACCAAAGTAGATACAGGAGCCAGACGTAGATCGTCGATCATCCGGGTCACTGGCCCAGTCCGAATCACTATAAGCTTGCAAAGAAAACTTGGAAGGTGAGGCAGATGGAGAGAGTAGAAGACCATACCTTGAGGTGCCACTAAGGTAACGAAGGAGGCGTTTTACAGCAGACCAATGAGTCTCAAGAGGACATGCCATGAATTGACACGCCTTGTTCACACTATAAGAAATATCGGGCCGTGTCAATGTCACATATTGTAGAGCTCCAACAATTGACCGATAGAGGTGAGGATCATTCATGAGATTATTGCCGTGTCTGCTTAGTTTACATGTGCTGAGCATAGGTGTAGGAACACCATTTGCTGCAGTCATCTTTGCTTTTGCTAGAAGATCCTGAATGTACTTGGACTGAGACAACAGCATCGCACCATCTTTACAAAAGGATACCTCAATTCCCAGAAAATAGCTGGGTGAGCCAAGTTTCTTCAAGGCAAAATTGGAGTGCAGCTTATTGATTAGATCAAGAATTAACGACGAGCTAGAGCCTGTAATCAGAATGTCATCAACATATACAAGTGCATACATAGTTATGCCTTGTTTGCAGTAGACAAAAAGGGAATTATCACATTTAGAAGTAGTAAAACCAAATTGAAGAAGTGCTTGTGTTAGCTTTTCATACCAAGCACGAGGCGCTTGTTTGAGCCCATATAATGCCTTATTCAATTTGCAAACAAGCTGCTTATCAGAGCTGACAAAACCTGGAGGTTGAACCATATAGACTTCATCTTGTAAATTGCCATTCAAGAAGGCATTATTGATGTCAATTTGTTGAATGTCCCATTTATAGGTGACAGCCAGTGTTAAGATAACTCTGATGGTGGTAGGTTTGACCACAGGGGAAAAGGTCTCAGTGTAATCAAACCCATGTTCCTGGTGAAACCCTTTGGCTACCAACCTAGCCTTATATTTTTGAAGAGAGCCATCAGCATTTTTCTTCAGTTTAAATACCCACTTGCAACCTACAGCAGTTCTATTTGGAGGCAAAGAGGTAAGTGTCCATGTGTGGTTTGCTTGAAGAGCATTGAACTCTTCCTTCATAGCCTTAGTCCATTCAGGACTGGAAAGTGCCTGTTTTATGGTAGTAGGTTCAGAAACTGTATAAGCCAATAGAGTTTTTGGCTTAGAATGACCTGTTTTGGCTCGAGTGAGCATAGGGTGACTATTTTCAACCAGAGGTACCAGAGGCTTACTAGAAACAATGGAGGGAGATAATGAAGCATCAGAGAGATTAAGACTATTATGATCAAGATTTGGATTTTCAGGCTGTACAACAGGACTATGAGGTAAAGAGGAGGAAGTGACCTTAGTTTGTGAGAAAGAGCCAGACTTATGTTGAGTAATGAGATCCTCAGGATCTGTGACCAGGTTATTTTGTAAACTATGTTGTGGAGTACTAGCATTGATATCCTCTGGATAATGCAATGCCGCAGGTACACTATGTGTACTATCATGAGAGGGAGAGCTGTGAAGTCTGTGATTGGAGCAGCTCTGAGTATGACTTTTGGGAGAAGCAGACACTAGGGCACAGTCATGACTAGGAATATCAATTGAGTTGTCAGTTGTAGCAGTAGCTGCATCCCTAGGTGAAGTGTTGTTACCATCAGTACTATCCCTAGGTGAAGTGTTGTTACCAACAGTACTAGATGTATGTGCAACAAGTTGGGCATTTGGCTGAGTGATGTCAAGCAAAGAATTATTATAAGCATTATCTTGACCAGTACTATTTATGAGAGGACTCAGATTATTAGGACTTTGCTGAGTAGGTGTGTTAGGGACCACTAAGCCAGCTTGCTGAGAAGTGGATAAGGGGGAAATTTTTGAGTTGGCAAAAATAGACCCAGAGAGTAAAGGTATGGATGAGACCTTAAGAGGACATTGTGATGATGTATATTGTTCAGCAGAGTCAGCAGTAGGAAACAATTTGGAAAAGGGAAATTGTTCTTCATTAAAGGTGACATCTTTTGAAATGTAAATTTTTCCAGCTTTACTAAGGCATTTAAAACCTTTATGTTGGGAAGACAACCCTAGATAAACACACTCCTGACTTCTCATCTCAAACTTGTGTTTGTTAAAAGGTCTAAGAAGAGGATAACAAGAACACCCAAAGACTTTTAGAGTATGGTAGTCAGGTTGCTTATTATACAAGGCATGAAAGGGAGAATTTGCCCAGGTTAGAGCAGAAGTGGGAAGTCTATTAATTATATGAACTGCAGTTGAGAAACTATGATCCCAGTAGGTTAGAGACATGGAAGAGTGGTTTAATAAGGTGAGTCCCATTTCCACTATGTGACGATGTTTCCTTTCAACTGAGCCATTCTGATGGGAAGTATGAGGACAAGTCAGTCTATGCATTATCCCTAGTTCAGATAAGTGTTTTGTAAAGGGTCTAAACTCACCACCAAAGTCTGACTGGACTGACCTAATCTTAGTACTGAATTGAGTTTGAACATACTGATGAAACAATTTGAAGGCATGCAAGGCCTCAGATTTTTGCTTAAGAAAATAAAGCCAGGTATATCTGGTGTGTCCATCAACAAAGGCAATATAATATCTATAACCAGAGCTTGAGGGATTTGGAGAAGGACCCCACAAGTCTGTGTAAATAATGTCAAATGGTTTTTCATATATTGTGTTAGTCAAGGGAGCATGTAATCTATGAGCTTTACCAATATGACAAGACTGACAAAACTCAAACTTTTGTTTATTTGAAATAGAGACATTACACAATTTTAGTACAGAAGAAACTGAATTAAAATTTGCATGGCCCAATCTGTGGTGCCATAGAGTATTGCTATTACAAGTGTTTGATCTATGTACATCAGAATTTGAAACTACAAAGGACTGTACAGCAGTGCCAGTTCCAAGACCATGATTATGATTGTGAGAAGAGGAAGACTCCAAATGTAATTGAGGGAAGCAGTAGAGACCACTGGTATCTAGCACTCCTTCAACAAGAATTTGCTTAGAATCCTGACATTTGATATGACATTTATCAGCAAGGAATTCAAATATAACATGATTATCAGCAGAGAATTTGGAGACTGACAACAAATTTCTAGTAATAGAAGGAACATGTAGGATGCTAGACAGTTTTAATTTGTGTTTTGGGTTAAGAGTTGAGTAAAACTGTGAGGATCCTATTGACTTAATGGTTAAAGTTTGACCATTACCCACATAGACACGATTTGACCCTGTATATGGCTTTTTGAATTGTAAATATAAATCATAAGGAGTAAGGTGATGAGAAGCACCTGAGTCCACAAACCATGCCTGAGATTCTAGGTCTGTGGGAAGTGAGTATTCCTGGGTGTAAGCAGCTGGACAGTGAGTGGTAGCCATCATAGCAACAGCTTTGGTGCCTTGGGCAGCATCCTGAGTAGCCCCTGAGTTGTTGGAGGCCTGACTTGTTGGTCTTGAGTTATCTGAATTCTCTGGCACAAAGTTTTCATCAAATCGATGCCAGCATGTATAGACAGCATGCCCATATTTTCCACAGAGCTGACATGTTGGACGACTGCCACTTCCACCAGTGGTGGTTCTGCCGCGCCCACGACCACGGCCACGATTGAATTTGTGCCCTCTACCACGGTTACCTGAGTAGGAACCTCTAAAGTTTTCTTCACCAGGATTTGTGTGTGCAATGTTTGCTGATACAGTGTTAGCTGCTAGTTCTTGACGAAACTTGTCAAGTTGTGCTTCTTGCACATAGAGCAGAGCCTCAACATCACAGAGTGAGGGGGGAATGGGACAGCCATACATCTGCATCACAAAAGGACTATATTCCTCTGGAAGTCCATTGAGAATGGAGTCAACTTGATCTTGTTCAGTGATGAAATCCCCAACAGCAAGTAGAGAGTTTGCTATGGCCTTGATGCGTAACACAAACTCTGTAACAGACTTGTTACCTTTCTTGGTGGATTTCAATTCAACCCTCAATTGACGAACCCTTGCTTTCATCTGCGCATTGAAGTATTGGTGAATCTTGTCCCATACTTCAAAGGCATGCTTACAAGCAAGAACCCTAGGAAGAACAGTCTCAAAGATAGTGGATAACAGCCAAATGAACACGGCTTGATCTTGAACTATCCAAGCTTCATATTCATCAGAAAACGTACCAGAAATGCGATCTTGATCTGTCTTGTACTTCTGCGGAATTTGTGGATTGACAACAAGTTTATGCATCTTTTGGGTGAGAATTACTCCCTCTACTTGTTGATTCCAGAGCAGATAATTGTTCTCTTGCAGCTTGATGGAAAGCTTCGGTCCAAACGTGTTGCTTGACTTGTTTGACGCAAACACATTGGAAACTTCTTGATCTTTGATCGTTGATTCATCTTTATCGGAGGACGCCATGGATGAATCTTGCCGAAACTACCAGGAGGAAGAGCTTAGCTGAGCTTGCAAAGAGATGCGGTATAAACGAACGATGACGGATTGCGGAAGCGAGGTTGATCGTTACACGCGAATGATACCATGATAGAGATGAGTAATGTGAGTCATCTTTGAATCTTTGATTCAGTGTTGAAGATGAGATTGAATCAGCTTTTGGTATTGAGTTTGTTATCCAAAAGTTACATGTGATACAATAGTTCCAGACTATATACAAAGCATTGCAAGGCCTAAGGCATGGGCTAACCGTGCTGACTAATGGGCCTAAACTAGATTCACAAGTATAAGAGGCCCATACAACTATAATACTCTAATAAAATAATATAATTGGTCTCTGTTTAAGATTATGGATTTCCTCCCAAATCATCAATTAGCATAAACACGTAGCTATAATGCATGTAACAACTCACTTGCAACATAAAAATTATGTCACAAATTTGCTACGTAATATCAAGTCGAAACATACAACCACATAAAAATTACGTTACAAATTTTAACATAAATTACAACGTTTCTCAATACCTCTCAGAATGCAGAAATAGGTGAAAGAAGTAAGGGTGCAATCTTGACTAAATAGTGATAAGAAAAATATGCCACAAAAATATTATTTTTCAATATAAAAATTATATTTTGATTAAAAATTATGTTAATTATATTCTTAAAAAATTTCCGTCTTATAATTTATTATTCCGATTTTAATATAACTAAAACCAATAAACATAGATTTTTAATATATATGTTAAAACAAAAGTAATATATATATATATATATATATATATATATATATATATATATATATATATATATATATATATATATATATATATATATATATATATATTATCCGAATTTTAGTAAGAATTATATTATCAATACTTAGAAAATTTTAGTAAAATAAAAACTATATTATGAATTTTAAACGTATTTTACTAAACTAAATTTATTAATATATATATATATATATATATATATATATATATATATATATATATATATATATATATATTATTTTAATACTTCAAATACAATTATTGAAGAGACCAATTTAAATATCACATACATATAATAAAGTTAGCATCGTCTTTGTGGTACAACTTTTAGATGGTTGGAGTGGCAGTTAGTTATTCATCAAGTTTTTATGGCATTTTTTGAGTGTTACCTTTTTTTAGGAGGTAAGGTTAAGTTTAGGGGATGTTGCCCTATTGTTTTCCATGCTGTGATTTGGTCTATATGAAAAATCTCAAATGATGCTATTTTTTATGGAGTCACAAAATTAATGAAAGAATTGGAGGAGAATAATATTATTTTTTAACTTGGAAATGGTTTCTTGGTAAACCTAGGGTGAAATCTTGTACTTTCATGAAGTGGCTTCAGAATCCTATTATTTGCCTGCATCTTTAACATATCAAGTGTTTATCTTGATTCAAGTTGTAGTGGTGGATCCCGTGTTCCTTGACAGTGGATCTAATTAATTTGAGATTTAGCATGTGTTTAACAAGGTGTTTCTTTAGTAGTGGAGGTTTATTTCCATGTGTTTCCTTTTTTATAAAAACAATTTCTTGTTCATTTGTGGTTGAATTTTTATTCGTTTTAAAAAAATGTTAACAAAATAAACTTATATAAAGCTAATCTTAACATATTTTAGGCTAAATATCTCTTTTCATTCCTTATCTTTTACTCGGAGTCCAATTTATCCCTTAATGTTTTAAAAGACAATTTTAGTCCTTCAGTTATACAAAACATTTCACGTTATTCCTTTCCGTCTACTCTAATAGTCAAAGTCAATAAAATAGTCTATGTGATATTGGTGTGAAATTTGAAACGATTGTCATTTTATTTTGTCAAAGTGAAGATCACTGGTGTATAACATAACAAATAAAATTTAGGCTTAAATGTAGTTTTAACCCCCCAAATTTCTCAATTGTTTGATTTTGGTCTCTCATGTTTCAATTGTTTGATTTTGGTCCCTAAATTTTCTAATTGCTTGATTTTGGCCCTCTAAGTTTCAATTGCTTGATTTTGACCTCTCAAGTTTGTCCCCTTTTGCATTTGATAGTCCCCATAATTTTTTTTGAATGAGGTTATATATATATATATATATATATATATATATATATATATATATATATATATATATATATATATATATATATATATATATATATAGAAAAGAAAAGTGGTACAAAAAGAGTGGGGGGACTAAGCCAATACCCTCTCAACCAGAACTGAACCTGAAGAAAGGCAAACCTAGCCTATTTTTCACAAAATATGCCCTCAAAAAAGGGGAATAGAGTTAAATCTAATCGAGTATGTAATCGTATGTCCTAAGTTAGCGAGTGAATCTGCACAACTATTTCCTTCTCTAAAAATATGAGAAACTATAAACGACATCTTCGAAGTTATATTAACACAATTAATCCATCTATTGCGAATCCAGCCAAAGGTTATGCCAACCCTTCTTATTGGCGAACTCAATTGCCGACATAGCACCAGAGAGTTCGGCAATGAGAGAATTTGATAAACCCAAAAACTGAGCGAACGCACCCATAAAGTTACCATCATGATTTCTAATAATACCACCACAAGCGGAAATACCAGGGTTGTTACGAGAAGCTCCGTCACAATTAATCTTGATCCAATTTCTCGAAGGAGGCTTCCAAAGAACTTCAATGATCCGCGGAGCGTTAGGCGGTTTAAAAACAACTTTGAAGAATTTCAGAAGTAAAAAATCCTGCATGTTAAGATGAGAGACCGCCTTTACATTATTGCCAGCCACTGAACAAGCCGACAAAATAGATGTAATGGAAGAAGAAACCGGGAGGAGTTTGTTAATAAATCTGTAACAGTTACGAACATACTAGATAGTATTTAAAAGGAATATAATTGCAACCTTCAAAACCAACAGCCCCTGCTCAGACCAAGACTTATTGAAGATCTTCTAAACATCGTCCCAATCTTTGATGATAAAAGGGATAGAGTAAGTCGGACGCAGCCAAGACCATAAGCTAGCTGCATAATGGCAGCCGAAAAACATATGCAGATCTGTTTCTTCCTCACGTCGACACAGACCACACATTGACGGAAAAGAAGCGTTTCTTCTCTTAAGTTGTTCATTCGTGGGAAGCTTGTGAAGTAACAGGCGCCACACTACGATTGATTTGGAAGGAAGGGTAGATTTAGCCCAAACAAAAGAACTCCAATCTTTCAACGAGCCCCGGTTTCTTTTGAAATCATAAGCATCTTTGAGACTAAGATTCCCAACGCAGAAGACTTCCAAATGCGCTTATCTGGTCTGATATCAAAAGGAATATGAACTTTGAGAATTCGGACCTGTAATGAGACCGGGAGAGAACTAACAAAATGATTTCAATGTTGATTCCTTATGAAATTGCTCACAAGCAGATTGCCGTCTAAGACGGTATCCCCCATTTCCTGCGCTAGCGAACTACCGCACCAATTATCAAACCAGAATCTGATGGAATTCCCATTACCCAGAAGCCAATCCGAATTATCTAAAACATTGGCGTCTCGTTTTTAGTGCTGGACCATAAAGAGGAAAACAAGTGATTCTTTGTAACCTTGTTTTTACTCATCACCCGGTTTTTAAGGAGAAGGGCCCAAGGCTGATCTGAAGAGAAAATATCCCAACAAAGTTTAAGATTTGCGGCCTCGTTGAGAGAAACCAGCGATCGAATGCCTAAACCACCTTCCGACAAAGGCTTACAAACATTTTTCCAAGCAACAGTAACCATTTTACATTTAGAAATATCTCCGCTCCAAATGAAATTTCGAGAGGCCCTTTCAATATCTCTAAGCAGAGCAACCGGCCAGGCGTAAATAGACAAAGAGCGAATAAGCATACCTTGGATTGTGGATTTAACCAATTCAACTCTCCCCGCCAAAGACAGCAACGATCCTTTCTAAGATGCAAGCTTACACAAGATCTTGTCTGCAATTGGTTGGAGATAAGTCGCTTTGGGTCTACCTTTGAAGATAGGAACACCGAGGTAAGAAAACGGGGTTGAACCAAAGTTAAAACCATTAAGCTCTTTTAAAATATTAAGCCTCGAAGAAGATATTGAGCCTCCAAAAATCGATGATTTAGAGCAGTTAACCACTTGACCCGAAGCCTCGGAATAAACCAAAAAAAGATTCGTGAGAGCTTTAACGTTAGAGATCTTTCCTTTGTAGAAAATGAATATAACGTCTGCATATAATGTATGTGAAGGAACAAAAAGATTTTTAGGACCTTTAATCAAATCAAGCAGCCCCGTAGAAACTAACCGAGATAGACTTCTACTCAACACATCTTCCGCCAAACAGAAAAGCAACAGAGAGAGCGGGTCGCCCTGACGCACACCCCTTGAGCAATTAAAGAACTCGTGAAGCTCACCGTTTATGGAAATAGATAGGTAAGCCGACTGGAGAATACTTGGAATCCAAAAACAGAACTTGTTATTGAAACCAAACTGCTCCAGAACTTTAAATAAGAAAGACCACTTTAAAGTATCAAACGCCTTAGTTATATTTACTTTCAACGCCACATTACCGCACCAAGCCTTAGAATCGAGAAGATTAAACGCCTCTGAAGCCAGACAAACACAATCCTTGATGTTTCTACCTTGAATAAACCCACGTTGTTCTTGTGAGATAAGAAGCGGCATCATCGAAGCTAACCGGTTTGCCAAAATTTTGGAGATAATTTTGAATTTGAAATTCGCTAATGCAATAGGCCGAAACTGATCCAAGGAGTTAGCAGTATTACTCTTAGGAATAAGCACCAAGGTATTAGAGTTGAATCCTGGAAGAATCCAACCAGAAGTGAAAAATTGCAACACCGCCGCCACGACTTCATGTTTGATAATATCCCAATAAGTCTGATAAAAGGATGCGCCAAAACCATCTGGCCCAAGGGAGCTATCCGAATTTAACGCATGAACCGCAGCAGAAATTTCCTCCACCGAAGGAAGGACCGTGAGAAGAGAGTTCATGCTGTTCGTAACCAACTTCGGGATGACCTCCTCAACAATGGAGCAATCCTGCAAAATAAAATTGTTAGTATTGAAAATCTGCTGGAAATAAGAAATTGCATGGGCTGCAATTTGATGCGATTCTGTGAGGCAAGTATTTCCATCCATAAGAATGGAAATAGGTTTGAAGCTGCTCCTGATTTTGGTCATTCTGTGGAAGAAAGCAGTATTACGGTCTCCCTCTAAATGCCACTGAATCCGCGCCTTCTCTCGCTAGAAAGATTATTCCATATCCAGAGCCAAGGAGATACTGGATTGGGCTTCAAATTCCTGCTTTTTAAGGTCCTCGTTGCTGCTTGAAGAGATTTGAAGCTGAATACGGTCTAGCTTATTCACCGCCTTCCTGACATTTTCTGTTATGTTACCAAATGATTTTTTGTTCCAAGCTTTGAGAGTTTTTTTTGAGATAGTGAAGCTTTTTAGTTAACACGAACATCGGACAACCGATAACCTCCTCCTTCCAGCAAGATTCAATCAAAGGCCTGCACTCCTTATGCAAAGTCCAGGTTTTGAGAAAACAGAATTGAGACGCTACTTTGAGAACGTTGATACGAAACTCCAAGAGAATGGGGAAATGATCCGATTGAAGTTTGGTTAGAGTCGAAGCAGAACATTGCGCACAAGAATCCATCCAGAGTTGATTCACCACACATCTATCAAGTCAATGCTCTATACAAAACGGAAACGATCTCTTGTTAGACCATGTGAACCACGCTCCTTTCGTAGGAATATGAACAAGGTTGTTATCTTCAGACCAATTATGAAAATCTTTCACGGAACCTTTAGAAGGGGATATACTACCTCTGTGCTCGTGAGCCACCAAAATTGTGTTGAAATCACCAATAAAAAGCCACGGGATTGAATGTAAAACCTGCAAAGAATATAGCTCGCTCCATAACACTTTGCGTTTGGCTTGGTTTGTGGAAGCATAGACCGGCGCAGACGCTAAAAGAGTGTTATCCACCGAATAAGAAAAAGCGACAAATTGATCCGTAATATGCAGAATTGTAGGATTAAAACCCTTCTTACAGAAACACCATAACGACGATTGAGTAGTATCATTAAACGAAAAAACTTGGAATCCAAGCCTAGGAAACGAATTCACCGGGAAATTATTATAGCTCATCTTGGGTTCAACTATAAAAATGAAATCGGGTTTATGAAGCTTGATAAGACTTTTGAGGGCTAATCTTGATGGAGCATTAGCCACTCCTCTAATATTCCAGAAAATGTGCTTCATGAGGAAGGCTTCTTGAGGCCTGCTTTGGACCTAGTACCATATTTCAAATGAGCTTTGATAGGGGAACGTTTATTCTTAAGTTTCAACACAGCAGAAGTAAAAGTCCCCTTAGATGTTTCATCACTGTTGGAATTTCCTGCTTCAATATGAGCTAATGCATCCCAAGAGTTCTTAAGGAAGTCTGTATCCGCATCTTGTTGATCCTCTTCCAAGTTGACATTGAATTCATTAATATCTAATTCTTGAGTTGCATCAACAAAAACTGAGAGAGTGTTTGAATCATCTGATAACTGAGAAATATAACTTGGGAGAGGTTCTGTGTTCCTAAAAAAAGGGGACACCTGAGTACGATTTTGAGATTGAGGAGGAGCATGAGGCCGACTTTCAACCTGAGGAGAAGAGGGAATCGCAGGAACCTGAAGCTGAGAACACCTAGGGCTTGTATTGATATTGCCGTTAGCTGGAGCTGTTTGGACAGGTTTGGGAACGTACATTTTGTTGCTGAGGCTTGCGTTACTGTTAATAGGATTTTTCTGGTTCTGCACTTTGTTGGTGTGTAACAACTTACAAGAATTGATACCATGACCAGATTTACGGAAATGGACACAATACTCAGGCAAATTCTCATACTCAATGTCGGCGAAAAATGTAAAGCCTTCTCTTTCCACAAGGACATTGTGATTTAGTGGAAGCGATAGGTCCATTTCTACTAAAACCCTAACGTATTGGCCAAAGGTTCTGTCGAGCCTCGATTTTGACGCTGCAGCATCAATACGAATAGAGTTGCCCACACTGCTAGCAATGGCAAACAAAATTCTTGGTCTCTAGTATTCTTGAGCCAGACTAAAGAACCTCACCCAAACCTGAGCAGAAGAGTTATGTTAAGCCGCTGGGTTGAAATATTTAGACCAAGCAAAAAGCTTCAGAGTTCCTGGATTAAGATTTAGAGTGCCATGAGCTCTGACTTTCCTCAAATCTTCTTCACAGGAGAAAGAGAACTCAAAATATCCTTTGCCAATAGATTGAACTCCCCAGCTTCTGATATTTTTCCATACTCCTGAAAGTTTTTTTTAAGAGCTAATACCGTAAGAGGAGAGGAGCCCTTGGGCCAAATGATCCTACTATGGAGATTGTTTTTGCAATCTACAAGACCAACTTTATATTCATCCTCCGGAATCGTAATCGAGAGTCTGTCCCTTTTAATCACGACAGGAGGAAGCTGGGAAGTCGGAAAGTCACATACCCCATGAAGAGCTTGGGCAAACGTTTTTTGAAGAGGGGGGATGAACCACCGGAAGAGGCGGAGGCGGAGGTGGGTGAGAAGGAGAAGGGTTCTTTGGAACAAGTTTAGGAAACAAGTCACATAAATCTATGGAAGCACTTAAATAACCGAGCACATGATACACTGAACGAAAAGATTCAAAGAGCGTCCACCGGAAGACGCGGCCCCATAATGACATGTAGACTAAATTTCTTTTTTTTTTGTTGCCTTTTCTCTTTTCTTTTCTTTTTTCTTTTTAATTTTCTTCTCTACAATTTTATTTTTCTTCTCTTTTTAATAGTTAAGCTTTGAATGTAATATTTTAAAAATCTTAAATATTTCATTCAACGGAGAATATACGGACAAATATGCAATATCCCTTATAAAAAATTGAAATTATATGTGACTAATAGGATTATTAGACTTTGGAACTATATGCTTAAATACGAGGGAGTTATTGGCCAAAGAGTTTGTTATTTTAATTAGATAATAGTCTTTTTTTGTCAAAATAATTTGTCATTAGGCATAAGTTGAATGAAATATTTAAGATTTTTTAAATATTACATTCAAAATTTAACTATTATAAAGAGAAGAAAAATATAATTGTAGATAAGAAAATTAAAAAAAGAAGAAGAAGAAAATAGAAAAAGTAAAAAAAAAAAAAAGAGAAATTTAGTCTATATGTCATTAGGAGATTATAAAATGCAAAAGGGGACAAATTTGAGGGGCCAAAATCAAACAACTAAAATTTGGGGGCCAAAATCAAACAATTAGAAAACTTGAGAAACCAAAATCAAACAATTGAAACATGAAGACCAAAATCAAACAATTGAAAAATTTTGGGGTTATTTAAGCCTAAATTTCATTTAAAAAAATACAAAATTAATCTCAAGTTAATTTGAAGAAGAGGAAGATCATGTAAACTCAAAAATAAATCACAAGTTTAAGATTTTTGTTAAGAAAATATTGATACCAATGCTTTTTTACAATCAAACATCTCTTCCAGCAAACATTGGCTCCAACCACATGAAGATAGTTGTGCTTCAATGTTTTTCTAGAACAATTCTAATAAATTGATTATCGGGATCGAATAATTTAAGTGCGGGATAGAAATTCAGGATCCATAATTTCATAGATCTATTCAATGAAGTTTATGTATACAGTCAAACATTTGCATTATATTATGTCACTAACGTATGCAGTATGAAAAGAAATTCAGTCAAATGAACTGAAAAAATCTAAATTATTCAAACTTCTATTATACAAAAGCAATGTGAAAACAAATTTTTTTATATTTTATTTAAATAATTGTAAAATAAAACAATTCACAACTACCTCATCCCTCAATTATCTATTAGTATGCTCGTCTCCCCCTTTTTTATATTTTTAAATATTTCTAATCGTCTCACTTTCATTCAATAACCTCCCATTAAATAATGGAAAAGGCTTATTAGTAAAAAAATGGGAAAACAAATTAAAAAGAAAATTAAATTTAAAATTAATTTAAAATTCATCTTTAAAATAATGACACGTGTGCATTCTTGTATTTCTTCTTCAAATTATGTCGTATTAAATAGCACTGCCCTTAAATAATTAATTTTAAGTCAAAAATAACGTTAACAAAATAATTTTATACAAAGCTAATCTTAGTGCATATTTGGTTTGACTTTTAAAAAGGCCAAAAGCAATTCTAGAGATTGTAGAATTGATTCTGAGTGATTTTAAGATATTTGGTTAGACAAAATTAGAATTGATTCTGTCTACAGAATTGATTCTACTTGAAGCTAAAATTTGTAACTTCTGCCTCTAAAATTGATTCTGGATAATTTTTACACTGTAATTTATGGTTCAACTCAATTTTACATAAATATATCCAAACATAAATCAATTCTACTAAACTCAATTCTGATAAAGTAAATTATACCGAACTCATTTATGCTATAATCAATTATGTCCACGTCAATCAAAACATACTCTTAATATATTTTAATAAAATATAAAATATTTAGAGACCAATATCAAAATGTAAACATAAATAATGTCCATATATTATGTCTATATATTTTAATAATATATAAATTATTTAGAGACCAATATCAAATCCACATCATTGTATTTACAATTTATTGTTTACTTTGAATATGAAAATCCGTCACAATCTTTTCCTTTACAAAAATGTTACACTCGATTTTTAAATAATGTGCAACTATTGTAGTTTAATAGTAATTTCCAATTTGTTATTGACAAGATCCACAAAATGTTTGCTTCTTGGAAAGCATCCCTGATTGTATCATGTACTATTGGTAGCATCTCTCCATTTCTAAAAAAAATTTGAGAACTTCGTTACTATAATTTTATTTGTATAAAGTGAAATAAATATTAATTATAAGTCACATATTTTAAATATACGTGTTTTTCGCATAAAACAATAATAATGAGGAAAGGAAGTTTACTAAGGATTTGATCACCACCTATTCTTGGCCATTAGTTTACTAATGACTTGGACAATCACCTTAAATAATTTGTCTGGAGTGGTGATATGCATCAAAGGATGTTAGAGCGTGTCTCTTGGAACTCTTTCTGCACTCCAAATCAGGGCCGGTTCTGGGCCAGAGCAAGCAGGCCCATAACTCAGGGCTTCAAAAATAATGGAACCTCAATATTTGAGATTTGAGGTTATGGGCTTTGTATATTAAAGAAAAATATATTAATTATTATTTATTACAGAATGATTTCAAATGGAACATGTGATGTAGTGGACGTAGAAGCACTTTTGGGTATCAAGACTGTAGTCTGTTCGATTCCCACAAGTTTGTTTTTGTCAAATAAATCTATATATATCTAATAGTAAACTAGGATTTTTATAAGTTACTTAATCCTATAATAAATATAAATAAAGTGACGTTTATTTTAATATTTTATTATAATTTTTAAAATACCACTGAAATTTAATGTTGTTTTAAAAAAAATTACTTTTTAGATATATTTTTTTAAAAAATAATGTGATTTATAATATATTAAAATTATTAAAATTTTTAATGATAATGTTAAACTTATTTTTTTAATTTATAAAAAATAATTTAAATTAACTTTTAATACTATTTTTAAAAAAATTATCATAAAATCATTAAATATTTTAAGGTATTTCATATGATTCAATTGTTTTAATTCAACAAAGTTGGTTCTATAAAGGCTTTAAACGTGATCTCATTTTAAAACCACAAATTAACCTACATAGCAATTTAGAGTTTTTTTTATAAATTATTTAAAATTATTTTTGCTTGTATGCATTTTTATATTTATATATAATTATTTCTTAATTATTAAAAATAAAACCTAAAAAAGAAAAATCAAAATTCAAAGTTAGTTGCAGGTTTTTATTAGGGGTCTATTTTTGTTCTTTGTCCTGGGCCTTTAAAAAGTCAGGATCGGTCTGCTCCAAGTGCTAATGGTGGCTTGGCCTCATATCTAATGCGTCTCTTAATGTTTCTGGAAACTTAAAATTGGGTTGGGACTTCATGAATTACAATCGTGAGCGGGTTTCCTTTTTAAGATCAAGGATTTTGGAGAAATGGTTGCTGCATAAAACATTATATCTTCCCTTAAATTTGTACTGACATAAAACATCAATTTCAAACCATTATCTCTAACTCTATGTGGGTTGTTGGGACTGGCTCTAAGATCAATTTTTAAAAGGATGGTTGGTGTGTGATGGTGCTCTTTATGATCTATTCCATATTCCTCGACATCTCATTCTCAAGTTAAATGCCAAAGTGGAGGAAACCCACTACAAGAAATACCTTGTTTAGCGAGGGGTATTTATCAAGGATAAAGTCCTTTACTGAATTAATATGTTGCTTTGAATTAATCTCCTCTTAATGCAAAAAAAAAAAAATATACTACTTTGCGAGGGACAACACCTAGCAAATAATACGGAGGAAATTTTGAATTTCAAAATTAAGCATTTGTCAAGGGCAGCCCCTAGCAAATTTTTGCTTTGTCAAATCAGTCAAAGCCTTACTATGCTTCTCTGATGTGGTCATTATTACTTTGTCATTGCGAGGGTTAGTGTCGTAGCGGAAAAATCAGAGATTAAGTTACTGATTAACTTAACTCGCAAATAAAGCAAGAGTCGCTACCGATCTTTATTGTTTCCAGAGGAATGAGAAAAAAGCGAATAAAATCCAAAGAAGCTTTAAAACAAAAACTAATAAAAAGAGATATCAAGGTACGGGGGTTGGTTATGCAAGGGAAATGTATTAGCACCCCTCACATCTATGGTACTCCACAAGAGCCTTTTTGAAAATCTGTGTTAGAATAAAAGAGTTGTATGCAAAATACTGATGGGATGAGAAAAGAACTTTTTTTGGTTTTTTATCTATCATCGGCAAGATGTCGCATCTTGTGCCTACATACCTCCTCAGTACAATGGAGAAGTTAGAGCATTTGTAGTTCTGCTCACAAAGAAAATATGGTAGTTTGTTTTTTGGTTGATTTTAAATGAAGAGACACTTTGTCATCTCAGAGGAGAAAACTCAACCATCAGTCATAAACATGAGAACAGATGGATCTTGCATCACGAGTGAAAGAAGGGTTCCAACTTGGATAGAGATCAACAAGTATACCACTATCTTTCAAGTGGAAAAGAATCACACCGTATCAACCAATATCATGAAGATAGGATAATTACATCTCAACTATGATGATTACTTATGCCTAATCTTTTAGGAAAAGATTTAAAAAAAAAAAATCCAAATGGCAAAAGATTTGAATGAGATTTATTATCACTTGACAAAAGTCAAGGTTTATTGCTAAAAGGTTTGAGTTTGAAAACAAAGAAGATTTTAAAAAGGAGGGAGAAGATTTTGAAATTTTAAGAAGATGGGCAAGAGATGAAGGTACTATCCAGAAGCATAAAGTAAAAGCTAAGGACAAGAATAATCTAACCAACACTTCACATGAAGTCAAAATAAGCATTTCTTTCCTTTTGATTAACCTCAAAGCATAATACTAGATGAATAAAAGCCCTTGAGCAGATGAATAACAAATAATCATAAGATAACAATCCAATTAAGCATGCATCAGATGAATCTTGAATTTGTCTCAGATGAACTTTCAAAGTTTTAAAATAATAGAACACCTGCACACAGACAAAACAACTAGACAAAACAACCCACAGATAATAGTTCCAAAGTCTCAGATACATTGGTATCAGATGAAGGCTCCAAGTCAAGGTTCTAATTGTAGCAACCTGCCTAAAAATTTAGCTTTTAGAGTCGCCACCTATTCTACCAAGGCGAATAGGAAACCTCGCGCGGTTAAGAGATCAGGGTAAGATACTATATTCAGGTCGAGGGAAGGTGTTAGGCATCCTCAACCCTTTCCTAAGGTTTGCATTATAAAGTTAAGGTTTATGGCTAAAAAAATAAAGAAAGATGACAGACAATTAATAGAGTTAAAAGGCTAATTATATTGAACATGATTAGAGTTTGGAAGAGGGGGGCTCGCCTTGTTGCCAAGTGCCTACGTACCTCCTTATGGAGGATCAGAGTCTACGTAGTTTGGGGAAGGATTGTACGCCCTTAGGGTTAGAATTTGATTGTATTTGAAGTTGTTTTGAATTTGTTTTGAAATGCCAATGTTCGAAGGTATTTTGAATTACCTTATCGTAGTTGTGAACATCGCAGTGTTGAAAATCTGTAGTGACGTGGTTTAGTGTATTTTAAATGTTTGGGCGTACAACCCTGATTTTAATTTGTTACCATTAGCTGCAATAATCAATAGGTTTGATTACCATGGCTAACGGATTAAAGGGAGGATTGCTAACCACTATAATCGATAGATTCGATTATCACGAATAGCAAATTTGCGTATTTTAATTATCGTTACTCCTCATAATCGATAGATTCGATTACAAATAATAACGAATTTGATAAATGGAAAATGCTAATCATCGTAACCAATAGCTTTGGTTACAACCATTTAGCAAAATAATTATTATTTTAATTTATATTTAATTATTTAAAGGGTTGATTGTTACCCACCGCGATCAATTAATTTAATCGAAGCGAATAAAATTCTAAAATTGTTTGGCTAAAGCCTAGTTGGCTAGAAAACCCTAATCCTAATACTTTGGCCAGTGGCCAATGGGATGGGGCAAACCCTAATACATTATAAACTTTTCTAGGGTTGTTGTGATTTTCTATTAATTAAAATTAATTAAATAAAATTACATCGAATAATCGAAAGAGTCGGGAAAATTATTCTAATCCTAATTTGTATTCTAATTAAATTAAATTAAATTAATTAATTAATCAAACATTTAATCTAATAAGAAAAACAAATGAAAAAACAATAATAAATAATCAAATGAGACAAAACCTGGTATTAATCACGCGTGGGGAGCCCTTGAGTGCCCATAGTGGACCTGCACCCTTGTATGCGCTAGATCACCTCTGGTTGAGATCTGATGGTTGTGATGATGAGGATGTATAGTAGTCCCTATGGCTGCAGCGCACTGAATCTGAGGGTGTGAATCTACAAAGAAAATTGAGAAAAAACATTGTCTGGGCTGAGGGTCGAACCCACAACCATGCGGTTAACAGCTTTACCCTGATGCCATTTGTCCCAACATTCTCATCTGTCAATAAAGTGCGTGTCAATAAAGAAAAGAAAAAAACAAACACAACCCAATAGTCAAACGTGGGCCCTTGTGCTTCGCGCGCAGCCAATCAGAAAGAGAGAGACAATCTGGATTCTTTGACCCTCCAATCACATCCCTTGTAGAGCCACGCGTATGAGTCAACACAGCCCCTGGGACTGTTCATCGTCTTCCTTGCGCAGCCATGAAATTTGCTAGGAAATTGCTTCGATCTTTGCTACGACACGCTTGTAGCTACTAACCTGTAAATTCTGATTCGTGAAAAACAACCATAAACAAGACAAAGTTTAACCCAGATACACTAATTCGACTGCTACGAATCCAACGGCGCAGTCGGTTTGGCCTCTAAACCCTCGTAGACACGAACCCGATGAGGATTTTACGTTTGCCCTAACAATGGCGTTTTCTGTTCTAACCGTTAGAGCTTCAGTTCAAACGTTCAAACCTGCTCTAAATGCTAATAGGAACTTAAGCCAATGATTAGTTTGAGTCAAAACATCAAGAATCATGAGATATAAAAATCAAAAGAATTGCATGAACATGGTGAATTCGGTGTACATGTTTTAAATGTTGTGATACCTGGATATTGCCTCAGACCTACCTTATTTCACCCCAGGAAGAGAATAGGAGAGTTGTTTTCCTTTTAGAATGGCTGCCAATCCCAAATTCGACTACTACCTCTTGCTTGAGTTTTTGAAGGTTGGCTAGGGTTCCTTAGGGCAGAGATCCGTCCCCTATTATGTTGTGTATCTTGTCATATATATAGGGAGTCAAATTAGGGTTATAAGGATGGAAGGAATCAAATTATTTCCAAGCTTGAGATTTGATTGAAAATATTGTATAAATTGCTATTTTTGTATCAATGTTAATCCAATCTTTCCCAACCCTCTTATCACGAAATTTGTATCACATTTGGCCCCCTTGATTGCTTAGAATTGGTTAAAAATTAAATCTTTCATTAAAACTAATTTTCCCATATTTTATAATGATTTATTTGTATTTAAATAAATTAAAATTCAAATAAACAAAATAAATATTATAAAAATAAATTAATTAGTTTAAGGATGCTCATGAATCCTATGGCCACGTTTGGGACCCATTTGATACCTTGAATATTCACAATCCTTTGATAAAATAAAAACCCTAGTTTTGGAGATCTTTGATTAGGAGAGAGTGACTTGAATAAACCTTTGAACCTTGAGCCATTGAAGCTGCATATAGGAGGGCAAATTTTGGGGTATGACAGCTGCCCCTGTTCAATCCTCTTAAACCTGAAGAGTCAGATAGGCACGTCTGCCTATCATGATCTAAAGGTAGAAGATGATTGGACACTGAGAATGCCCCGAAATTTGCATTTGTTGGGAAAAAATTACGTGGGAGATGGGCTTTAAAGATGCCATCCATGGTAAATACCCCTCTTTTCTTGAATGTGAAGCAGATGATTTCTGGAAGGAACCAGATGTTTTGATTGTAGCATAGCCTAAAAAGGCAACCTGAATTTTATGCAATGGTATGATGCATGCGATGTATGATGCAGTAAGCTTCTCAAAATAAATGAGAGCAATGTATATGTATGCATTATGTATGAATGAAATATGCAATTGAATGATGCATGACTGTTAGTTATGTTAGTTGAAGTATGTTAGTAAGTTGGGAAAAGAAAAATAGAACCTGGTTTGTTGGTGAAGTTTTGAAGAAGATCACTGCCGAGGGACTAACGTGATAAACCCAATTGAAGTATTGTTGAAGAAACAAGGAAAATAAATCCCTATTTACAAGGAGACGTAGCTTTGTATCACTTCCAGGGGACTAACGTGACATTGATCAGCAAGATGATTTGGAAGCGTATCTCTGCCAAGGGACAGAGAACTTGGTGCCATTATCACTACCAAGGGACCAACGTGATAAGGCGTAATGCAATAGGTCACGATTTGGATTGAGATTGAAATTGAAGGTGCCATTATCACTGCCAAGGGACTAACGTGATAAGACGTAACGCGATAGGTTACGATTTGAACTTGAAATTGAAGGTGCCATTATCACTGCCAATGGACTAACGTGATAAGACGTAACGCGATAGGTTACGATTTGGATTGAAATTGAAATTGAAATGAGTTTTGGATATTGCCAAAGAGCTCGGTGCCATATCGTTGTTAGCGGACTAACATGATAAGACGTAACGCGAAGGTTACGATTTGAACTTGAAATTGAAGGTGCCATTATCACTGCCAAGGGACTAACGTGATAAGACGTAACGCGATAGGTTACGATTTGGATTGAAATTGAAATTGAAATTGAAATGAGTTTTGGTTGTTGCCAAAGAGCTCGGTGCCATGTCGTTGTTAGCGGACTAACATGATAAGACGTAACGCGAAGGTTACGATTTGGTTTGAAATTGGAATCGAAATTGAAATGAGTTTTGGCTACAGCCAAGGAACTCGGTGCCATATCATTGCTAGCGGACTAACATGATAAGACGTAACGCGAAGGTTACGATTTGGATTGAAATTGAAATTGGAATAGTATTTGAAATTGGAATTGAAATGGGATTTGAAATAAAAATAGGAGTTTGGAATTGGAATTGGAATGGGAATTGAAATTGGATTTGGAAAATAGGAGTTTGTAATTGGAATTGGAATGGGAATTGAAATAGGATTTGGACAATAGGAGTTTTTAATTGGAATTGGAATGGGATTTGAAATTGGAATTGAAATTTAAATAGGATTTGAAATAGGAGTTGGGAAATGATGTAATAGTCAGACGGGAACTGACTACCAGACGAGAATTGGATTTTGTAATTGGCCAAGATGAGAACTGGACTTTGAAATGTTTTGGATAAGGCTACCTGGAAAGGTACTTAGAAAAAAACGTCTTGAAAAAGACTATCTGAAGAGGTTCTTAGAAAAAGAATGCCTTGAAGAAGACTACCTAAAAAGGTTCTTGGAAATGATGATGATCGTCTTTGAGAAGACTATTTGAAAAGGTTGAAAGATGTCTTAAAAGACTACCTAAAGAGGTTCTTGGAAAAAAGAATGTCTTAAAGAGGACCACCTGAAGAAGTTTTTAGCAACGGATGAGGAATGTCTTTAAGAAGACTACCTGAAAAGGTTCCTAGACAGGATTGTAGGATTTGTCCTAAAGAAGACTACCTGAAAAGGTTTTTGGAAGGGATATGAAGATTTGTCTTGAAGAAGACTATCTGAAAAGATTTTTAGAAACTGAATGCCTTAAAGAAGACTACCTGAAGAGGTGTGGTGCAATGTATCAACCCATGTATGTAATGCATGTTTTATGTAATTGTATGATGCTCCAATAATAGGTTGTTGATAACCAAAGCATACATAGTTCGCTAATGTTGTAAGGTTGTTGGATGCTAGCGCGATTTCCAAATAATTATTTTTTGAACTTTGAAGATCGTAGTTAGGAGAAAGATTGATACGAGGTTGTAAAGCATGAAGACGCCTTTTCCTTTTGTTGTGCGTCTTATGGATTTGGTATCCATTGCCCCAATATTTTCGTGGAAAAAGATGCTTATGAGGGAAGTGCCCCAGGAAATAACCTTGTCATATGCTTCGACGTTTAGATTGAAAGGTATGCCCTTGATTTCCAGGATATGGAGGGTTATC
Organism: Vicia villosa; assembly: GCF_029867415.1. Lineage (NCBI taxonomy): Eukaryota > Viridiplantae > Streptophyta > Magnoliopsida > Fabales > Fabaceae > Vicia > Vicia villosa. The sequence continues at coordinate 44,834 of NW_026706716.1, read as the reverse complement.
CATAGTGTTCTATCCTTTGGCTTAAATTTATCCCATGTTTGACATGCCCCTGTTTGTTATTGCTTCGAGGTGTGCCCCAAGTCAATTGGAACTTAGGGAGGATGCCCCTAGTTAATAGGATCCTTGATTGTATGCCCCTATAATCATTGAGGTTTTGCCCTTGTTTAGGAAAACCCTCTAGATGTGGTTCCCCCATGCAAGAATCTTTATTAGAAATGGTCATCTTTGATTAACCAATTTCGAGATCTCCTCGATGCTAAGTGTATATGTTGTACCCTTTGAAAAGTAATTCTAATGTAATGCGAATGCAAGTTTTGAAATCGAAGTCTATCATGAATTAGGAATGAATGATTAGAAACGAATGTTTGAAGAAGCGTAGTGATTAGAAATAGTTTTAACAAACATAGGAGTCAGTATAACAAAATCCTGCTTAATATGCTTTCGTAGTTAACCTTGCCTCAATTAGGACTTTTGAATGTTGTAACTTGGCTTGGTTCATGGTTTAATAAACAACGGATATAAGGCTCGAAAATTTATTTAACCCCCCATTTCTCCTTGATGTTCTCCAGATCCTAAAAATTCTCCTAATCCAATGAATGTGCTTTGTTTGTAAGAGAATCAGTTTTGATGTTGAGTAGAAGCCTTAGTAGAGATCCAAGCATTGATGTGAAGCTTTGATGGTTTAGCAGTCACAAGATTGTACTTTGTGTTTTTCTTTTGCTTTGTTTTTTATCCCTTATTTTTGCATGAACCAATTCCTTTGAGTTTGATCCATCGGGATGCCCTAATTTTTGCCTAAGTCATCTTTGTTTTTTCTGAAGTTCTCCATTTTGACTTAGCGGGCGTTTTTCTTTTGAAAGCTCCTTTTGAGATTTGATCCTCGGATATTAAATGTTGTGACTGCCATGTCGATTTTGATTTCTAAGCTTCACCTTTGACACTTCCTCGATCTTGAATGATGTAATGAGGAAGAAGATGTTGTGAATGTTATCTCCATTGCTTCCTCAATCTTGGATGAATGCAAGGAATAATATATGCTTGAACCTTTGCTTGATCCTTGCTTGGATTAACTGATTCTCTTGACAACCAAAATACACCATTGAATTAATTGAAATCTACCCTGCCCCGGTTAAAAATCAAGGTTTATTTGAAAAGGTAGAAACAAACTTCAACTCCTGGCTCGAGGGGGGTAACGAGGGGTTAACATCCTTATATCTCCACTGTTTGGGATTTGAAACAATGCATGTACATCGTCGGTTTGGTCTTACCTTGAAAGCATACGCTTAGCGAGATTTAGTTATTTGTATTTGTCATTCTCCCTTAAGTTTGTTAATAATTGAAAGTCAAAATTGAAATAGAATAGAAGGGTGCGAGTGGAAAGTCGTAGTAGTGAGCGAATGAAGCGAATGAATTGATTTCAAAACATGCATGATTATTTTATTGAATTACTATTCGAAAGGTACAACGTTTTACATTAAATAACATTTTGTGATCGTAGAAGTTACAACTTGAAGTGATAAACCTATTAATCCTAAGGGCAATCTCCTTTGTGAATCTGTCGACTTTGTTTTACTCCTTAGTTCGTGGACTTGTAGAAGTGAAGGGTAATCTCGAATTCTCCTTGGGCATGTCAAAACCTGTCGGGAGTAAATCGGTAGCGGTGGGTTTTCGTCGTTTCGGAACTTCATGAGTTTCCTTAGACTGAACCTCTTTTGCTTTTCCTAAGGATAGCATCACACCATTTGTAACCTTCAGCGTTTGTAAATTGATATAAAAAATTTATGACCCTTTTGCCCCTTGGTGGGGGGTTAACATATGTCGCCTTCCTTCCATCGTAGTTAAGCATCTTCGTCCAGTCTTGTTTAAGACATATCATGCCTTTCTAGGTAATCTTCTTAAAACGTTTATCCAATCCTTTCCAAGACATCTCTCGCCCTTTTAGGGAGCCTTTAGTTAGTCTTCTTTAAGACATTTCTCCCCAAGCTTTGTTTAAAGCCTAATCTCCTTTACATTAGTCATTGATATACCCTATTCAGGAACTTCTTCAGGTAGTCTTATGTAGGACATTACTTCATCTCTCCTCAGATACAATCAATGCATAGGATACAGGTATGAAAAGCATATGCTTTATACACGCATCTTGTCAAACAACAGGATCATATGCATACACATGATGCATACGCATTTACAAAACAATTTTCTACACAGGTGATATTGCTAGCACTATAGCAAGTAAATCTCTTATACAGGTAAGTTCGCTAGAACAATAGCAAATGATTCCTTTGGTGCAGGTAAGCTTGTCAGAACCATGGCAAGTGATCCTATTGGTGCAGGTAAGCTTGTCAGAACCATGGAAAGTGATCCTATTGGTGCAGGTAAGCTTGTCAGAACCATGGCAAGTGATCCTATTGGTGCAGGTAAGTTTGTCAGAACCATGGCAAGTGATCCTATTGGTGCAGGTAAACTTGTCAGAACCATGGCAAGTGATTCCTATTGGTGCGGGTGAGCTTGCTAGAACTATAGTGTAGCGGTAAAAATGTGACTCGACGCGCTTTCGCGCTTTCGAAGTACAACAGAGTCGCCACCGAACTTTATTTATTCCAAGAAGGAAAGGGAAAATATCGATAAAACCCACAAATAAAAAGAACACAGATAAGATGGTCATCGCAACCAAATTAGGGTTCGGGAGTCGGTTAAGCAAGGGGAAGGTATTAGCACCCCTCACCTCCATCGTACTCGATGGGACCCATTTAGTTAATCTTGTGATTGATTGTTAGCTTATATCTACTTGCGTTATTTAATAGGTTGGAAAGAAGGAAGAAACAAAAAAAGATTTTTTATTATTGTGCTCGCCAAGACGTTTGTATCTTGTGCCTACGTATTCCCTAGTGCAATGGGAAAGTCAGAGCAATCGTAGTTCGGGGTAAAACTACGAAATGTTTTGTTGATTGATTTTAGCGAGAGGTACTCGATCGCTTTCAAATGGAAATACTACGCGCACATGGATATGATATCACTACAAGAATGGATAACTAAATCAAGATAAGACATGATTTTGGCCATCATCGCATTCGAGTGGAAGATGTTAGATCTTCACATGTGGGAGTATGTTCGTATTGAAATTGAATAAGTGTCTCGTTTTATGAAAAAGTGTTTTTAGTATGTAAAAGAGTGTGAATGAATTGAAAGTTTGTTTGTTAGAAGAAGTCAAACATTTAAACAAAGGCTTAACGGCCATCGCCTAAATGTTTGAAAGAGAAAATTGTACAAGTACGTACAACCTCCTCGTAGGTGATGAAGATGATTTGATGAGTTTGAAATTGTTTTGTAAAAGAAATGGATTGAGTTTGAAGTATTTTTAAATTGGATTCAAGTATTTAAACAAAAGCTTAACGACCATCGCTTAAAATACTTGAAAGAATATTTGCTAAATCGGTTTTTTTAGAAGTCTTTAATGGAGTTTTAAACATCCAAACAAAGGCTTAACGGCCATCGCCTAAATGTTTAAAGAACAAATTGTACAAGTACGTACAAACTCTTCTTTCCATTATAGACTAAAATAATTTGATTGTTTAAAAGAAAGCATTTTGTGAAAAAGAAAGGTGAATTGCATCGAATTTTATGGAGCCTTTAATGGAATCAAAGTAATCGAATAAAAGCTTAACGGCCATCATTCAAATACTTTTAGGACAAATCGTACAAGTACGTACGAACCCTCCTTGATTCATCCATTAAGACTCGAAACACGATTCGATTTAAAGATTATTTTTCTATCATTTTAAAATATTTGAAAATAAATTCTATATGTACAAAAGAATACATATTTTATTTTTGTCTTTTAATAAATATAGTAAAATAAAACAAATAATAAACATTTTTTGTGATTTTAGTATTATATAAATAAAACTTTAAAAATGAATAAAGAAAACCATTTATAAAAAAAAACTAAAAAAAGAAACCATTGGGCCAGGAGGTGTTAAAAGGATAAGAGGGTGTGAGGCCCAAGAGACAACAAGATATATATATAAAAAAAACAAACAGGGTCGGTCCGGGTTGAACCGGATCCGGTGTCCCCTAACTAAATGAGAATTGGGTTTTGAAAACCCTAAAGCAGAAACACGCTCAAACGTGTGCTCATCTTCTTCCTCTCTCTATCTGTACGTGAACAAACAGCAACAACTTACGAAAAGCTTTCGCTCTCCGCCTCTTGCCATGCCTCTCTCGGTTCTCACTCGATTACTCTCTCACATTCGAAAATATCAAAAGGGATTTTGAAAGAAAAAAAACGCTCACGATATTTTCCATGAATGAACAACAACGAAACTCAAAATCGCTCAAACCCTCTGTTCAACCACGAGTCAAGCAAGCACAATCAAAGATTCAAACACAGACATTAACCCTAAAACCCCAGCATAACCCTAATCGGCCCCCATTTTCACTATTTCAGGAGATTACAAGTGCATAATGAATAAGAAACAAGCATAAATCGAAGAAGAACGGAAGAAGAATATAAACCCAGGTAAGTTCTTCGTTCGTCTTCTCCGCTACTTCGCCTTCTTCTTCTTCTTCCTCGCTTCTAAATTTCTGTGTGCTTTGCTTCTGTGTTCTGCGATTTGTTTCTGCTTCTGAGTGATGTGTGTGTGTTTTGGCTGAATGAGGATTGAAGGTGATTGAATGAAATTTGAAGGATATAGTAGGTTATACTTGAAGGTTGATTGGTATGGTTGTGGTTATTGATGTTGAAGGTTTTGGTTAAAAGGAGTATGGAGCGGATTGTGAAGGGTGTTTGGAGTTAGGTGTGCTGAGAGTGAAGTTTTGACAGAGATTTTTGTTGAAATTTTGTGGCTCCCCCTTTCTGAAATCGTTTTTCTCCCCCTTTTATGGTGTTACTGAGTTGTTTTTTATAGAAGAATTGAGATGGTTTTGGGGGGAAAGTTTGGTGAAATTTGAACAATTCTGGTAATCTGAATTGTTACTTTTTCTATGCAGGTTTTGTTTAACCAGTTTGGTGAAAGCTTTGGACAAATTGGAGGCTTGGAGCAGCTTTGTTTGTTGTGGTTTTGGACTGTTTTGTAGGCTGGGAGCAGAGAGTATGCAGAGGCGTGGGATGTTAGGTGCAGAGGACAAAAAAACGGGAAATACAAAACCATACCCTCTTTTTTTTGTTTGACTATTTCATGTAATGGGCTCTAGTGAAAAAGAATGGGCCTAAACAATTAAAAAAAAAAGACTTAAGTTTCTATATTTTTTTTTATCTATTCATTCTTTTATCAATAATTCTAAACTTAACTAAATCTAAAAAAATAAAAATAATAATAATAACAATAACAATAAAAATAAAACTTATAATAATATTAAAAATAAAACTAATGACTAAAATGAAAAGGTAAACAAAATTGAGAAATATGCAAGAAATGCGACGATATAATGCAAATGAAATACGAATGCGATAATATCAAATGAATGAAATATGTGAGTCAAAAATTGGGGTGCGACAGATGCCCCTATTTAAGTTTCTTCTATCGAAGATGTGAAGAGACTTAAATACAAAGTACACAATTTTTGTCCTTCATATGCAAATGAAATGCAATGCATGGACTCTTTTTTGTTATTTCGAATGCAATATGATATGAGACGGATGTCGAACTCTGTGGGGAATATAGTGCCACAAGAGATAAAATGATGGAAGGAGTAAAGACTTGATGAAGGAGACAATTGGGTAAATGGTGATGGTAAGAATGTCTAAGAATAGCTTTAAACGGTGGAAACATTAAAGACATTCAAGAATGGCGTTGAATGAGATGAGAAATTACAATATTCAAGAATGGCAATGAATAAGGTGAGAAATCACAATATCCAGAAATAGCACTGAATAAAGTGTGAAACATCTTTCGGGAATGACACAAAAAGAAGAAAGAGACATCTTTTAGGAATGGCACAAAAGAAGAAAGGGCGTCACAACATCCAGGAATGGCGCTGAATGAGGTGAGAAATCACAATATTCAAGAATGGCGATGAATAAGGTGAGAAATAACTTTCAGGAATGGCGCTGAATGAGGTGAGAAGCATCTTTCAGGAATGGCACCGAGACAAGGAACGGACATCTAAGAATTGCACTAGATGGAGAAAACAAACCAGTATCTGATATAGGTAAATACCAAGTGAGTTGGACTTTGATCTCAAGGAAAAGATGTTGGAAACAACAAGACTTGGGGAAATACACATGAGGATGCATGATATATGGTACTTTCAATGCATGATATATGAATGATGAATGAAAATGCAATTATTTGTGACAACTAAGGCAGACTCTTTTGTGTGGCAGAAAAGGACATCTGGTTCCTCAACACAAAGAACATTATCAATTCTATTATGTCACACTGATGATCCTTTTGGGAAGGACTGCTAAACTGCTTGGGGATCGTTGGAAAAGAATGCCCCTGACTGGTTGATTGTTACCTGATTGTTGCTTCAGTTCTTGAAATGAATGTTGGGAACACTTGCCCCCAGTATAAGTCTTGAATAACAGGATCTTGAAGTAACGTGCCCCTGATAGGATCATTGATCAAGTTTCTCGACTGTTTGAACTTCCTTGAAGAAGAGTACTTACAAATAAAATGTTCATTAAAAAATGGTAATTTTAATGCAATGTTCAAAGCGTAATTTGAAATCAAGATCATTATTGGAATGATGTTATTGATGTAAAGCAAATGAATCAAAGGTCCTAACACAATGGTCTAGACATTCAAAGTGATGGATAAAGCAAAAGGTACGGTAAAACAAACAATTTGCAAAAATCTTTAGGAGTCAGGTTAACGCAACCTTGTTGTAGTATGCTTTCAAAATAAACATTGCTTCAATTAGGTCTTTTGAAGGTTGTAACGTGGCTTGGTTTACAGTTTCAGAAACAAAGGATATAGGCTCAAAATTTATTTGTACCCAACCCATTCTTCGCGATGAACTTCAATCCTACGTTTAGTTAATTCAAATTATGCATTCTAGTTCCGAGAGGCTTTGGAATTACACCTATGATGATGATGATGGTTTAAAGACCAAGGGAATCTTTGAGATGGCAGTCACATCTTCCTTTTAATAGTCACAACACTTTATTGTTGTTCAAGGAAATTATTGACTTCTCCTTTTTGCTTTATATCCCTAACTTTTGCCTGAACTGTTTCTTTTTGAGATTACAGTCAGCGGGATGCCCCAATTTTGCCTAAGTCTCCTTCGTAGGTTTTGACTTAGCGAGCTTTTTCTTTGAATTTTTTTTTTTTATATTGGAAAGATAGTGACTGCCTTGATGATCATTAATGATAACCATCTTGGTCACTTTTGATTGAAACCCTTATTGAAAGGTGTACTTAATGATTCTCTTGAAATTGAATGCACAACCAAATTAACTGAGAACTACCCTGCCCCAGGTTAAAATTGCGGGTTTTTTCGTTTAAAAAAGAAACTCCAACTTCGAAGGCTCAAAGGGGTTGACAAGGGATTAACTTCCTTATTTCTCCAGTGTTTGGGAATTGAAACAATGCCTGTACATCATCAGCAAAGTCTTACTTGAAAGCATACAATTGAACAACTTGGGTATTTTTGTTTTCATCATCCTCCCTCCAATCTTTGCATAAACAAAAGCTTGATAAAGAAAGTGAACAAGAGATATATTTTTGTTTTTTTTTTAAAAAAAAAAATATAAAGCACAAAGATAAACAGCATGGATGTAAATGAATTGACTCAAATATGTAATGCTCATTTCATTAAAATTAACATTTAAGAACAAACAAAGTTCAATGCAGTACACAATATAAAATAAGGAAATCGCAAACAGAAGGAAACAAGGCCTAGTGACTAATCAGTGACGAGGAAGATCGATCCTATCTGAAACACTAGTAACTTGTCATTCTTGACCCAGTTGATTGATCTTCTTCTTGTTTAAGCACTTCCATAGTTTTATTGAAACATAATTCCAGTCCCAAGTGTTGAGGAACCAGTTTGACAGTGGAAAAACAAATGTGAAGACTAAGACAGACGATATGAATTGACAACTTGAATGTATGAATATGGATGCATGAAATTTTTGTTTATTATTTATGCAAAAATGTATGCCATGTTATGTAATGTATGGTTTACATGTAATGGATTTCAAATCATATGGAATAGAAATATTTCCGATTTCTCAGCACAAAGTGGCACACAATAGGATAGTTCTAAGGTTCTTTCAAACAAGGTTCTAGACACGGTTCTCAGAGTTACGAGCTACTTTTGAAAACTTGATCATCTAGCAAATAACTTCCCACACAACCATGTTTTCAAATGAAGCCTATTCTGAGTGTGGTTTTCGCACTTACCCACGGTAATAGTTACGTTACGCAAGTTGGGTGCGAGACCACCATTTCCTAAGAGGTTATGGTTTAAAGGTTTTTCTAAAGGTCCCTAGAGTTAACGATCCAAATTGAAAACATCATTGCTCAAGTAAATAACTTACTTAACCAAAGACATCTTCTCAAAGGACCTACTCTAGGCGGGGTATTAGTATCTCCCACTTGACACTACGTCAAGCAAGTTTAATACCAAACCACCATCTTATCTTATGTGTTTCTTAAGCTCGGGTGTAGAGCTTTGTCCATAAGTGCCAATAATCAAATCATTCCAACCATACAATATGAAATCAAACAATAAGGAAATAAATAAGCAAATAAATAAAGCTAACAATAATACAAGAAAACAACTAAACTAGGGTTGACTCTCTTAGGTTATCCCCAGCAGAGTCGCCACTTTCTGTAGCGGTAAAAATGTGACTCGACGCGCTTTCGCGCTTTCGAAGTACAACAGAGTCGCCACCGAACTTTATTTATTCCAAGAAGGAAAGGGAAAATATCGATAAAACCCACTGTCATACCCTAATTTTTGACCCCCCTGAGATGACATATCTTCAGGATTTTTCATCAGGTCAAGACAAGTACCCAGAGCAGTCATTTCTCCATCTGGTACCTAATCGAGGATGCTCGAAGACAAGAAAGCTCAGGCAAAGGATCAATCAATACAAAGACTAGTCTTTAATACAATCATGGGGCTCAAAAACTTCACTTTTCTCATTTATGATTGATTAGACATCCAGTCATATGAGTACAGGTTTACTCAGGTCACCAGACTAGGGTTTTGAGCCTATCAGGGACTAAAATCAGGGATCACTTTTGGGAAACCCTAAAAAGCCCCAGGGAACCATTCAAAAACATCAATCATCTTCAAATAACTCATATGACAAGATCTACTAGACATCACACTTCAATTCAAAGTCTACAGTCATTATTTTCACATGGTCGACAAATTAGGGTTTTGACCTAATTCACCAAGATAGTTGACTTTTAATCAGGGCATGAATCCAAAACTCAAGACATGATTCAAGAATCTCTACTACCTTAATATAATCCATTTACATCATTCATTTGAGGAAAAGATCTTGTTTCTACACAAAAGCCCAAAAATTCACTTTGTCAGGAAAAAGTCAACTGTGAAGGATCATCATTGACTTTTAAGGTTTTTGGTCAAAAAATGACTTTCAAAGATTAATATCATCAATATATGGATGTCAAAGTCATTTGGCCAAAGAAATTCAAAGAAATTCATCAAGGAGCAAAAAGTCGGGAATTAGGGTTTTTGAGGGCATGGTGAGATCTCAAAATTTCACCTACACAACTCAAAAAACTTCCAACATGAAAGTTGTAGATCTTGCCAAATAAAACAACATCTTACAAGGGAACTTTTTTCAAAAGATCAACCATTTATGAAGTTTTGGAAATTTTGAAGTTTAGGTCATAAACACTTAGAAATTTTTCTAAGTGTTTTAACCTAGTTTTCATCCAACTTTAGGCTCATTTTTCACAAATTTCCCAAAGGATTCTGAAGAAACTCCAAACTAATGATTTGAAGTAGATGTTTAGGGCTTTCCAAATTGTGTTCAACCTTCTTCAAATTCAATTTGAGCTAGGAGTTATGCTTGTTCAAAGTTGGCCTCATGAAGTAAAATTATAGGTCATGTACAATTTGGAACTTTGCAATTTTGTGCATTTTGCTTCACTAAGTGATGCTACACGACCTCTAATGCATCTGAAACCATACCATACATCAATTTTCATCATTGCATAAGGATTAGAGAAGATTCCCAAAAACAAAGGCATGTGATTATGTAATGATTGCATTTTTGAATTTATGGCAAATTGATGATTCATCAAAGGAATCTTCTCCCAACCAATTGGAGCTCATTTCTGCAGCCATTTGGTCCCCTAAGATCAAGCAAAACCGATGGCTAGGGAGTGGTATCAAAGAGCTCATCATTGCACTTGGAATATTCTTTGAATTCCTTCATGGCTAAGAAAGCAAATCAACTTCACTAAGGAAGCTCACTCCTCTGCAGCTATACCAATCCATTTGCCTATAAATACAGATGCATTCCTCATTCAAAAACACACCAAAGCAACCATATTCCTTGCTTTCTCTTTCTCTCCTCTTGTTCATTGTTTTTCAAAGTTCTTTGGCAAGAAGAATCGATTTCTTCAAACCAAAGCTTATCTTTGGGAAGTGAGCATTCTAACATCTCAAGGGAGGTCATTTGAGGTGATCCAAGCACCTGGATCACTTCTGTAGGTGGAGGAACACCATTGTTGCTCTCACTTTGGAGCATCTGCAGTTGGAGGTCCATGGAGTGATTCAGAAGGTTTCAAGGCAAGCCAATCATCCAGACACACTCCTCAGGTCATAGTGAAGCTAACCAGATGGCTGCAGCTCATCTGTAACTCAGGATTCAACAACCTCCATGTCCACTTGAAGCTCAAATCGAGGGAGGTCCATAGAACAATTCAGAAGGATTCAGGCTACAATAAGCATCCAGTTAGCATCATTGAGTCTCAGGGAAGCTATTGAGATCATTCATTCAAGCCCAGGTGCTCTCAATCATCCTCACGACCTCCATTTTCAGAGGTAAGTTTCTGAACTTCACCTCTCTAATTTAAGTACTCTTTATGAAATAGCTCGATTCTATCTTGTTCAGCATCATCAGAGGATTGAAAACCCTCTATCATCATCCATTTATCTTTCAGTATAGTCATTTAATTTGATTTTGAAATTTTAGGGTTCTTCACGATTTCTGGTAAATTAGTTAGATGTAGTTAATATTAGTTCATGTTAGTTACATATTTAGAATCGTGAGTGAAATTAGAGCAAGTTTCGTGTTTACATCATGGCAAATGATTGAGAAATGAGTGAGTTCAGAAATTCAAATTCATGGAGCTTGAGGTTGAAGACGAAGATGGTGGTGGCGCGCAAAATTCAAATCTCAGGGCAGAGTTTATTTTATTTTGAGTGGTATGCGTTTTATTAATGACTAAACAACTTGCCCTAGTGGCCACACATGCGCCCTTAGTATCATCATGCCACAAGTCTGGGGTTCGAATCCCCCTCGCCCCAGACTTTTTGATTCTTTTATTTTTTAAGGATTTCCAACTTGTTTTGAGACATGACCAAATGGAGGCAAGTCACTAACACTGAGCGCGCGTTGGCTCAGTGGTGTTGTTTTGGATTGGTGACCTCAAGGGCGTGGGTTCAAACCCTCCAAGGGCCAAAACTTATTTTTTTAACACTAATTTCTTTCATTTCTCTTCACAACTTCACATATTTATTTAACCTATCAAAACAAATCATTTTCACTTCATTTTTCACACACTTTTTATTTAACATATCTATTTTGTGAATAATCAAAAAAATCATAAAAATATTATTTATTTCATGTATTTTTATTAGGTTTAAAATAGTATGTTTTAGGTGTTTTCTTAAATACTTGAATACATATTTTCTACTTTGTTTTAAACTAAATCACCTTGTAAATAATTTTATGATAAAACCCTATTTGTTTAGGTCTTAATTAAGTAAAAATCTTTATTTTTACTTTAATTAAGTTGACTTTTGTCAATTTTCAAAGCTGTTATCAGTCTCCGATTAAAACGGATGATTAAGGTTTTCAAACAACAAAACCTTGTATCATTCAAAATCATTTTCAAATTGCTCTCATAACCAGTACTGTAAAGTACTGGGCCTCTAATAGAGTGTAAGTCCCAAAAACCTTCTCTTCTTAGCTTGTTTTCAAAACTGTATTTTCAAAATCTTCTTTCTGTTTTCAAAACATTCTTCTGGTATTTGAAGGGCATTATTCCCGGTGAAACTCTTCAGATACCTATGTGACCTTTGTCCATCTTCACTTCTTCTGTTTTCAAAAACCATTAACTGTTTATCACATATATTCAACTGTTATCAACAAAACAACAAAAATACTGTTGAGGCTCTGTACATACTTCTTCAATGGCCTCCACTCCATCCAGGTTAGGCTTTACAAGCTTTCAATTTACAGTCTTTATTTAAATTACTGTCAAATATAAACTGTACATATATTTGTTTAGAACTACGTTTGAGTATAAACCTTAGGACAGTTAAACTATATATATATTATAGGAATATGGCCTAGGATTGAGAATGTCTTCCCGGTGAAGGCTCTTTCCTAATTAGAGATCTGTAGTTCAAACCCCCAAGATGAATTATTCCCGGTGAAACATCTTGGCAAAAACCTTAGAATCCAAAAATAATAGGACACATCCACCCAAAGAGGAATTATTCCCGGTGAAACCTCTTACCCATTTGCTTAGAGCCAAAATAAGTTCAAAACTACATAGCTTTCTCTTGTGCTATAACAAGGACCCTCGATTAGCCTCCTCTTGGGCTTTGTACAAGGACCCACAGGCTTCTTAAAAGCATTTACAGCTTCCTCTTGAGCTTGTATACAAGGACCCATCAGGTTTCTTATAAACATAGGAACAGGTCTTTAGCCACCTTTTAGCCTACCCTGGTGAGTTTCTTCCAATTTAAACCAGACTTTAAAACAAGCTAAGTTTGTCTCAATTTCACATTGAGTACATTTTTGGAATGAGAGACATGGACAGTCTCTGTCACCCTTATCTTCATCAATCCTCATTAGTAGAGTCTAGGATCTATGTTTTGGTCATCCTCAGCATTGAGTCAGCCTTCATCTTGGGCTTTAAACAAGAAGTCTCCATTAGATAATCTTTCTGCCAATCATTTCAACAAAACCCCTGGAAAGGGTTAGCCTCCAACATCTGTCTAAAATGTTAAAATCCCTGGAAAGGGTTAGCTTCCACACATTCCTTCATTTCAATAAAACCCCTGGAAAGGGTTAGCTTCCAAAGTCAATTAATAAAAAATGTCATTTCTCTTAGGAGATAATTTCCCCAAAAGAGTCAAAACCCCTGGAAAGGGTCAGCCTCCAAAAAACATGATAAAGTCAGTCTTTTAACAGACAAATTCACCAGCTGAGTCAAATCCCTGGAAAGGGTTAGCTTCCAAAGAAAAACAGTCTTTTAATAAATAAAACCTCCTCAGTAGAGTCAAAACCAACAAAAACAGTTAGCCTCAACCTTGGGCTTCATACAAGGCACCCAAACAATAAAACCCCCCTGTCAAGAGTCTGCCTCAACCTTGGGCATTGTACAAGACAGATAATAGAGTCTCCCCAGTGAGTTCTTCATCACTCAGTAGCCACAACCTTGGGCTTCGTACAAGGCAGATAAACCATACCTTTCACATGTCAAAGATTCCTAACACTTAGGATCTTTCCCCATATAGTCATCCATACTTAATTCGTTTAAGAGTCCGCCACAACCTTGGGCTTTGTACAAGGCAGAAAATAATGTTTTCCCTAGCTACAGTCAGCCACAACCTTGGGCTTTGTACAAGGCACATAAATAGAGTCTCCCTAAGTAGAGTCAGCCTCAATTCTGGGCTTTGTACAGAACACAAAAATACCGTATAATTAACCCCCAGTGGAGCCATCTCCCAGAGTCAATAATAATAATTAATCAATCAAAAAGCCTCAAGCTTGGGCCTCATACAAGCCAGCTAAAGTCAAATCTTTTATACAGTAGATAGACATAGCTTATCTCTATAGAGAGATATTTTTACTACTCTACCACATTCAAACAAACAAACATTACATTTCAATTTCAATTTCAATCAAAGTCTCCCATTTAGGACTCTGAAAGACATGCTCTGGCACATCCCCAGACTTGTACACTTTCCCTAATTTGGACGAGCAACTTTCTTTCATTTAAGAGGCATCTGACTGGCATACTTGCACACACAAGTAAGGTCCCCCTCTTGAATGAAATGAATCCAGTTATTCTGTCACTCTTTCAAAATGTTTGTGGTAGAATAGTACTAATACCTCTCTGTAGGGATAATTTCATGTCTCTTTACTGTAAACAGAGATTTAATTCCAAGCTTCAACCTTGAGCTCCAAGCAAGGCACCAAAAAACATTATTTTCCCTAGTTAGTTCCCCGAACTACATTAAGCTCTGACTTCCACTAGGGATATGTAGGCATGAGGTTCACAAGGAATCTCAGCGAGCTAATAAAATACCAAAAATAGTCAGTCTGTCCGTTTGTCTGTCTTTTCAAATCAAATCAATTCCTTCTCCTAACACAAAGGAGAAACTTTCCCAATCATTAGCAGTAAACACAAACACAATGACACAGAGAAGGTTCCTGTAGAGTACTACAGATATGTAGGGTGTTTAAACACTTCCCTATATATAACCGACCTCCCGGACTCCAGAATTTCTAGTCTAGGTGTAAATCCCCACACTTAGCAAACTCCTAGGGTTTAGTTGAGATCTTTTTTCCCCTTTCCTACTCGTAGGACAAATAAGAAAGTTCGTGTGATATCGTAGGAAGAACTGAAATAAAATTCATCCCGCCACGGGCGCATTCTCCTTCCAAATTTCGCGTGAAGGGTTTAGCGTGCCGTCCTCCCAAGTGAAACGGGGAGGTAAAGAAAACGACCACCACACCCACAAATAAAAAGAACACAGATAAGATGGTCATCGCAACCAAATTAGGGTTCGGGAGTCGGTTAAGCAAGGGGAAGGTATTAGCACCCCTCACCTCCATCGTACTCGATGGGACCCATTTAGTTAATCTTGTGATTGATTGTTAGCTTATATCTACTTGCGTTATTTAATAGGTTGGAAAGAAGGAAGAAACAAAAAAAGATTTTTTATTATTGTGCTCGCCAAGACGTTTGTATCTTGTGCCTACGTATTCCCTAGTGCAATGGGAAAGTCAGAGCAATCGTAGTTCGGGGTAAAACTACGAAATGTTTTGTTGATTGATTTTAGCGAGAGGTACTCGATCGCTTTCAAATGGAAATACTACGCGCACATGGATATGATATCACTACAAGAATGGATAACTAAATCAAGATAAGACATGATTTTGGCCATCATCGCATTCGAGTGGAAGATGTTAGATCTTCACATGTGGGAGTATGTTCGTATTGAAATTGAATAAGTGTCTCGTTTTATGAAAAAGTGTTTTTAGTATGTAAAAGAGTGTGAATGAATTGAAAGTTTGTTTGTTAGAAGAAGTCAAACATTTAAACAAAGGCTTAACGGCCATCGCCTAAATGTTTGAAAGAGAAAATTGTACAAGTACGTACAACCTCCTCGTAGGTGATGAAGATGATTTGATGAGTTTGAAATTGTTTTGTAAAAGAAATGGATTGAGTTTGAAGTATTTTTAAATTGGATTCAAGTATTTAAACAAAAGCTTAACGACCATCGCTTAAAATACTTGAAAGAATATTTGCTAAATCGGTTTTTTTAGAAGTCTTTAATGGAGTTTTAAACATCCAAACAAAGGCTTAACGGCCATCGCCTAAATGTTTAAAGAACAAATTGTACAAGTACGTACAAACTCTTCTTTCCATTATAGACTAAAATAATTTGATTGTTTAAAAGAAAGCATTTTGTGAAAAAGAAAGGTGAATTGCATCGAATTTTATGGAGCCTTTAATGGAATCAAAGTAATCGAATAAAAGCTTAACGGCCATCATTCAAATACTTTTAGGACAAATCGTACAAGTACGTACGAACCCTCCTTGATTCATCCATTAAGACTCGAAACACGATTCGATTTAAAGATTATTTTTCTATCATTTTAAAATATTTGAAAATAAATTCTATATGTACAAAAGAATACATATTTTATTTTTGTCTTTTAATAAATATAGTAAAATAAAACAAATAATAAACATTTTTTGTGATTTTAGTATTATATAAATAAAACTTTAAAAATGAATAAAGAAAACCATTTATAAAAAAAAACTAAAAAAAGAAACCATTGGGCCAGGAGGTGTTAAAAGGATAAGAGGGTGTGAGGCCCAAGAGACAACAAGATATATATATAAAAAAAACAAACAGGGTCGGTCCGGGTTGAACCGGATCCGGTGTCCCCTAACTAAATGAGAATTGGGTTTTGAAAACCCTAAAGCAGAAACACGCTCAAACGTGTGCTCATCTTCTTCCTCTCTCTATCTGTACGTGAACAAACAGCAACAACTTACGAAAAGCTTTCGCTCTCCGCCTCTTGCCATGCCTCTCTCGGTTCTCACTCGATTACTCTCTCACATTCGAAAATATCAAAAGGGATTTTGAAAGAAAAAAAACGCTCACGATATTTTCCATGAATGAACAACAACGAAACTCAAAATCGCTCAAACCCTCTGTTCAACCACGAGTCAAGCAAGCACAATCAAAGATTCAAACACAGACATTAACCCTAAAACCCCAGCATAACCCTAATCGGCCCCCATTTTCACTATTTCAGGAGATTACAAGTGCATAATGAATAAGAAACAAGCATAAATCGAAGAAGAACGGAAGAAGAATATAAACCCAGGTAAGTTCTTCGTTCGTCTTCTCCGCTACTTCGCCTTCTTCTTCTTCTTCCTCGCTTCTAAATTTCTGTGTGCTTTGCTTCTGTGTTCTGCGATTTGTTTCTGCTTCTGAGTGATGTGTGTGTGTTTTGGCTGAATGAGGATTGAAGGTGATTGAATGAAATTTGAAGGATATAGTAGGTTATACTTGAAGGTTGATTGGTATGGTTGTGGTTATTGATGTTGAAGGTTTTGGTTAAAAGGAGTATGGAGCGGATTGTGAAGGGTGTTTGGAGTTAGGTGTGCTGAGAGTGAAGTTTTGACAGAGATTTTTGTTGAAATTTTGTGGCTCCCCCTTTCTGAAATCGTTTTTCTCCCCCTTTTATGGTGTTACTGAGTTGTTTTTTATAGAAGAATTGAGATGGTTTTGGGGGGAAAGTTTGGTGAAATTTGAACAATTCTGGTAATCTGAATTGTTACTTTTTCTATGCAGGTTTTGTTTAACCAGTTTGGTGAAAGCTTTGGACAAATTGGAGGCTTGGAGCAGCTTTGTTTGTTGTGGTTTTGGACTGTTTTGTAGGCTGGGAGCAGAGAGTATGCAGAGGCGTGGGATGTTAGGTGCAGAGGACAAAAAAACGGGAAATACAAAACCATACCCTCTTTTTTTTGTTTGACTATTTCATGTAATGGGCTCTAGTGAAAAAGAATGGGCCTAAACAATTAAAAAAAAAAGACTTAAGTTTCTATATTTTTTTTTATCTATTCATTCTTTTATCAATAATTCTAAACTTAACTAAATCTAAAAAAATAAAAATAATAATAATAACAATAACAATAAAAATAAAACTTATAATAATATTAAAAATAAAACTAATGACTAAAATGAAAAGGTAAACAAAATTGAGAAATATGCAAGAAATGCGACGATATAATGCAAATGAAATACGAATGCGATAATATCAAATGAATGAAATATGTGAGTCAAAAATTGGGGTGCGACATATAGCAAGTGATCCTTTTGGGTTACACAAACTACGAAAACTTACTAAAATTATAGTAAGTAGGGTTTCACAAACTGCGAAAGCTTGCTAGCACTATAGCAAGTTGATTATCTTCTACACAACAAACTGCGAGTCTTCGCTACGTAAGTCTCAGGCGTTAGCAAGACGATTCCCTTCTTCCACAATCTAGTAGAAGGTAAATTTAGGGGTCTTCCATTATTTAATAACTCTTCGATTCGAAAAGCGTGAGACTTGCGTATTCTCACGCCATTCGATCAAAGATAATTAAATAGGGGCAGCTGTCATACCCCAAAATTTACCCGATACGATCCAGGTCTATTAATTTATTAAGGGTGATAAAATTAAGGGTTATGGGGTTTAACATATCTATTGTTAAACCCAGTCTCTTATAAAACCATCTTTAGTTAAATATGGAGGTGTGATTAGTAGGTATTTGGGCCCAATCATTTGGCCCATCTATTTTATTTTAAGGCTCCCAATTTTATGCAATTTTGCAAATTTATTTATCCTACACTAATCATTTATGTTAGCAAAGCTGCTACAATTATTTATTTGTTTTTACTACTAACTAATATAATTAATAACTATCATTGGGATTGTTATTAGTAATATTAAATAAGTTTATTATTAAACTTTTTATTTTTGTAAATTAAGTAGGGGTTAAATTATATATTAATATCATTATTAAGGTCAATCATTTTATATTAGGATTATTTTTAATTTCTACATTGATTTTAATTAGGATTAGTTTTATCATTGTTATTGTTAATTATTATCAGTTTCATTTTTAATTAAACTATTATCTTTTATTATTATTTAGTTAGCAGGTAATTAGTTGGTTTATTAGTTAAGACTGATTAATTACTTTGTTAATTAATTTAATCAAAGGGGGGTCAATTGCAGGTGTATTGGATCAAGGGTTTTGGGCCAACTGGGTTAGTGGTATTGGGCCGGTTTCATATGGATCAGGGTAGTGGACCGGGTCAACCTAGGATCCAACCCGGTCCTGTTCACTTTATCCCTCAGCCGAACCCTAGTGGCGCCGTTTCACCCTCTTCACCAAGCAGCAAACCCTAATTACGAAATCCAGGCCCATGAATTAGAATCAAATCTTCTGCAATCGAATCATAAAATCAAATTCGTAACAAATCTTAAAAGGAAATCAAGTATAATTTTATTCAATCAATATACTACAAATGAATCTAATATTACATTGAATATGAAAATCAATCAAATCCTAATAACTAAGGACAAATCAAATCTAATCTCTAATTTCCTAAAAAATAATTTAACCTAAGCCTATAAATCTAAGATCAGAAATCAGATGAAGGGAGGTTTTCTGGAAAAAAAGACTTGAACTTCGGCCGCGAGATCTTCATCTTCATCTGCGTCTTCATCGTACCTGCAAACGAAAGAGAGAGAAGAGGAGATTAACAAGGGGGAGTATACACGTTCCTGAAATAGAAGACAAAAGGGAACCAAATCCATCACTTAGCTCTTAAAGTTATGTTGTGATTTGTGTTTGCATGTTGCTTTTGGTCGATCGGGGCAAATTTAGGGTTAGGGTTCATCTATCTTAGGGTTAGGGTTCATCGTTATTGCTTAGGGTTCATGCGTTTTAGGTTGAGGGTTCACAGGGTTAGGGTTCGTGTTGTTGGATTTATGGGTTCGTATGTGATCGCGACAATGAGGTATGTCTGTGATTATGACTGCAAGTGCATAGTCTATCGCGTAGTTTTAAAAGATATCGAACCCACAGGGACTAAGAATCGACCTAGTGTAGTTAATCGTCACTACGTAAATCTAAGGCTAATATCTGATTTGATTGTTGATCAGACGGGAAAATAAAAGGGATATAGTTTAATTAAATAGGCGGGAATATAATCGGTATGTAACGGTCGGACGTCGGGGATCTAGTAAACTATCGACGCGAATCATAATTTAAAATATTCTTTCTGTAGAAATCACTTGTTTAAAAACCTTCCTCTCACACTCTCGTGTTTATTGATTTCGATCTCATTATTAAACCTAAGTGAGCGCTCTCGCTGTATCAAATAAAGTTTAAAGATGATTTTTGAAAACCAATGAAGTCTAATAAACCTTAAAGTGCTCTCGCTGTATTTAAAGTTAATGTTTAATTTCTACTGTCCAGTTAAAATCTCAAACTCTCGTTTTTATTGATCCTAACTTCTATTGTTTTTAACTCTCATTACAAAACAATTAAATTATGCATTAGAAATTAATACCAGATAAATAATTTTAATTAATAAAATACGTCGACAGAGTTACTCGATTCCCTCGGCTATGTGACCTTACATACCGATAAAAATAAATTAGCCGGACATTATTTTAATAGACGGGACAGAATAGATATAGCAGCTAAATAATATTCCAGGCATAATTCTATAAACTAACATAAACTGACAATAATAATTAAATGCTAATAAATAAACCTGAATTAAATTTGCAGACTGAAAGTGTAATCTTGATGTACCAAATCTTGAATCCGGGACGAAAATAAATGCTGAAAACAAAATCTACTCCTAAAACTAATACGAATTTTGAAGCTTGAAAAAGAAACTGAATTGCAATAGTATTTTCGGTGTGGAAATCTATTGTAGAAAACGGTATGGAAGAAGTAGACTTGAGCTGGAAATTGAAATAAAATAATATAAAATAATAAAGTTTATTTTGCTAGAAGGTTTTAACCATTCTATTGGTTACGATGATTAGCATATCTTTTCTATCAATTCGTTACTATTTTTAATCAAATATATTGATTATGAGGAGTAACGATAAATTAATAATTTAATTAAAACATTCAATTTGCTAATAGTGATAATCAAATCTATCGGTTAGAATAGTTAGCAATTCCTATTTATCTGTTAATTATGGTGATCAAACCTATTGATCATTGCGATTAATAGAACTAATTAAAATCAGAGTTGTACGCCATTCAAAACACATCTCTTTCACAAACTGCGGATTTTCAAAACTACGATAAGGTAATTCAAAATACCTTGAAAACTGCGGGTTTTCAAAACTACGTTAAGGTAATTCTAAATACCTTCAAACAACCTCATCTATTTCTAAGGCGTACAACCCTGCCCCGAACTACGTAGACTCTGATCCTCCATAAGAAGGTACGTAGGCACTTGGATAACCAAGGCGAGTTCCCTTCCCCAAAATCTCACTTTTCACCCTATTCATTTCCTTAGCTATAAACCCTAAACCTTAACATCTTTAGCCACAAACCTTGCCTTAAACTCAAAACCTTAGGAAAGGGTTAAGGGTGCCTAACACCTTCCTTTGACCTGAATATAATAACTTACCCTGAATTCTCTAAAACTTCGTAGGGTTTCCTATTCGCCCTGGTAGAATAGGTGGCGATTCTAAAATCTTAATTTTTAGGGCAGGTTGCTACATAGCCGGTGTGGGACTATATTATATACAAATATTCTTAAGACTATATTTACAAATATCAACATGTTGAAATACGAGAGACTAAGAGACATTTGAATAAACCATGTGTTTTAAAAAGCACTACGGAGACTTTATTATATGTAGAGAGATTACAACTAATTACTGTCATACCCTAATTTTTGACCCCCCTGAGATGACATATCTTCAGGATTTTTCATCAGGTCAAGACAAGTACCCAGAGCAGTCATTTCTCCATCTGGTACCTAATCGAGGATGCTCAAAGACAAGAAAGCTCAGGCAAAGGATCAATCAATACAAGGATTAGTCCCTAATACAATCATGAGGCTCAAAGACTTCACTTTTCTCATCTATGATTGATTAGACATCCAGTCATATGAGTACAGGTTTACTCAGGTCGCCAGACTAGGGTTCTGAGCCTATCAAGGACTGAAATCAGGGATCACATTTGGGAAACCCTAAAAAACCTCAGAGGGTCATTCAAAGACATCAATCATCTTCAAATAACTCATATTACAAGGTCTACTGGACATCACACTTCAATTCAAAGTCTACAGTCATTACTTTCACATGGTCGACAATTTAGGGTTTTGACCTAATTCACCAAGATAGTTGACTTCTGATCAGGGCATGAATCCAAAACTCAAGACATGATTCAAGGATCTCTACTACCTCCATATAATCCATTTATATCATCCATTTGTGGAGAAGATCTTATTTCTACACAAAAGCCCAAAAATTCACTTTGTCAGGAAAAAGTCAACTGTGAAGGATCATCATTGACTTTTAAGGTTTTTGGTCAAAAAATGACTTTCAAAGATCAATATCATCAATATATGGATGTCAAAGTCATTTGGCCAAAGAAATTCAAAGAAATTCATCAAGGAGCGAAAAGTCGGGAATTAGGGTTTTTGAAGGCATGGTGAGATCTCAAAATTTCACCTACACAACTCAAAAAACTTCCAACATGAAAGTTGTAGATCTTGCAAAATAAAACAACATCTTACAAAGGAACTTTTTTCAAAAGATCAACCATTTATGAAGTTTTGGAAATTTTGAAGTTTAGGTCATAAACACTTAGAAATTTTTCTAAGTGTTTTAACCTAGTTTTCATCCAACTTTAGGCTCATTTTTCACAAATTTCCTAAATGATTCTGAAGAAGACATAAACTAATGATTTGAAGTAGATGTTTAGGGCTTTCCAAATTGTGTTCAACCTTCTCCAAATTCAATTTGAGCTAGGAGTTATGCTTGTTCAAAGTTGGCCTCATGAAGTAAAATTATAGGTCATGGACACTTTTGGACTTTGCAAATTTTGTGCAAATAACCTCTCTTATGGATGCTACACGACCCATAACACATCTGAAACCATGCCATGCATTCATTTTCACCATGCCATAAGGATTGAAGAAGATTCTAAAAAAACAAGAACATGTGATTATGTAATGATTACATTTGTGAATTTATGGCAAATTGATGAATCACCCAAGGAATCTTCTCACCAACCAATTAGAGCTCATTTCTGGCTCAGAATTGTCCCCTAAGATCAAGCAAAATCGAGGGCTAGGGGATTGATCAAATGGAATCAAAATTCTCATCATTGCATAAGAGATATTTGCAAAATTCCTTCATGGCTAAGAAAGCAAATCAACTTCACTAAGGAAGCTCACTCCTCTGCAGCTATACTGATCCATTTGCCTATAAATACAGATGCATTCCTCATTCAAAAACACACTAAAGCAACCATATTACTTGCTTTCTCCTTCTCTCCTCTTGTTCATTGTTTTTCAAAGTTCTTTGGCAAGAAGAATCGATTTCTTCAAACCAAAGCTTATCTTTGGGAAGTGAGCATTCTAACATCTCAAGGGAGGTCATTTGAGGTGATCCAAGCACCTGGATCACTTCTGTAGGTGGAGGAACACCATTGTTGCTCTCACTTTGGAGCACTTGCAGTTGGATTAATCACATGCTGCGTACCGTTGTTATACGAATGGTTCGTTTCGCACCTGCCAAAGTCTAGCACTTTCTGGAACATGAGGGATGGCCTTTACTGGTCACAGAAAATCATGTCTCTCACTCATACAGACATTGATTGGTGTAGTCCTGACAACGACGAAACCAAGATCATCTTCAGTTGCGGAAGTTTTCCCAACGTACCCCTTATTGGAACTAAGGGAGGAATCAGTTACAATCCAGCTTTAGCCCGTCGTCAATACGGCTATCCCATGAAAAATATACCAAGTAACATTCAATTGGAGGGTCTGTTCTTCAAGAACATCGACGATCATGGCAACATGCTGAAGAAGGAAATTGTCCAAGCCTGGCGTCTTGTTCACAACAAAGGGAGAAGATTGTTAGGAAAACATCTTTGCATCTCCCTGGATCCTTACCTTCAATGGGTACGCGTCAGAGCATTCAAGCTCAGGATGCCATATCAACGTCAAGAACCTATTCCCCTAAGGGAACCAATTTACCTTTTCTCCACCGATGTTGAAAAATTGCAAGCGGCATTAAACAAGGTATGCCAAGAAAGGAATGCTTGGAGGAACAAGTATCGAATTGTCAACACGGAAAATGTTGAGATTCATAACATCCTAAGAAGGAAGGATGAGTTACTTGAAGTGCTCGATCGACAAGTGACACAATCATCACTTTCTCATCATATCCCTCCTGCTTCCTGGATCATCGATCAGCTCACGTCAGAGAACGCTCAGCTCAAGAAACAAAAGAAGATGTTAGAACGTGAAGTCGGCTCTTCGTCAAAGTTTTAGAGTCCTTTCTCTCAGTTTCTCTGTATTTCCATTTTCTAAGTGTGTAAAAACGGCGTTTTCGCTTAATTAATAAAAGTTTGATGTTTCATAACGTAATTATGATGTTTCCTTGAAAAATAATAACTTAATTGCATATCATACATCGCTTTAGTTGTACGCACTGACACGAGAATTGTCGCGGATCTAATAGTCACTTTCCTTTCTCCAAAAAGAGAGGAGGAGAAGGAGGTGAACCAAGACTTTCAAGCTGTCTCAGCCATACAACACTCGTTCAAGTCGCAAGAAAAGAATGGAAGACTTTGAGCAAGAGAATGAAGAACTCAGAGAAGAGATTAATACTCTCAAAGGTACTGTTGAAAGACTCAATAGTATGGTAGAAGCCCTGGTAGTTGCGCAGAATCGACCAACGCCAGAAGAACCACAAAGGACTGTGGTTTCCGAGATTGTTTCTACTCCTATTCCTCAGTATACCATGCCGCCTGATCGACCTTGGGGCATGCCGTATAACTTTACTCCAGAAGGGTACATACCTCCAGCTTCTGAAGCTCCAAAAGTCACCATGGATATGCGTCCACCGGAGGGTTACAAACCTCTGGAAATTGAAGTTCCAAGAGCAACGGCAATGGGTTTCGCACAACAGAATGTTGAGATTCCAAGATCTGCTGTCATGGCTTCTCCACAGCCCATTATGCATACTTTTCCCCCGCATGGCGGACAAGTATATCATCACGCTCCCAGTGAGGACGCTGGCGTGTATGAAAGATTGGACGAGTTCCAAGAACAGTTTCTGCAAATGCAGAAGGAACTCAAGACTCTCCGAGGACAAGATCTATTTGGAAAGAATGCTGCAGACCTCTGTCTGGTTCCAAATGTTAAGATTCCTCACAAATTCAAAGTACCAGAATTCGAGAAGTACAAAGGGAATTCATGCCCACAAAGTCATCTTGTGATGTACGCTCGAAGAATGTCAACTCAGACTGATAATCAACAATTGCTCATTCATTATTTTCAAGACAGCCTGACTGGTGCTGCACTCAAATGGTACATGAACTTGGACAGTTCAGAGATTCGTACTTTTCGAGACCTCGGAGAGGCCTTCGTCAAACAGTATAAGTACAATCTGGATATGGCTCCCGACAGAGATCAACTCCGGGCCATGACTCAAAAGGATAGAGAAAGCTTCAAGGAATACGCTCAGAGATGGCGTGAAGTTGCTGCTCAAATTTGTCCACCACTTGAAGAGAAAGAAATGACAAAAATCTATCTCAAAACTTTGAGTCCATTTTACTACGGACGAATGGTTGCAAGTGCACCAAGTGACTTTACTGAGATGGTAAACATGGGTGTGCGTTTAGAAGAAGCAGTTCGAGAAGGACGCTTGAACAAAGAACCAGAATCTTCTGTTGGTCCAAGGAAGTATGGAAGTTCTTTCCAGAAGAAAAAGGATCAAGATGTCAGCAATGTCTTGCACAAAATCAAGAAGAAATTCCAACCTCAAGTTGCAACAATAACTCCGGTTGTTAACTCAGCACCAGCTTATCAACCTCAGGTCTCGCAACAACAAATTCAACAAAGGTCGCAGCAACCTCAGCAGCAGGTTCGACCTCCAAATTACAACAATCGGGCTCCAAGGTATCCTGCCTTTGACCCCGTACCAATGCCGTATGCAGAATTGTTTCCAACATTACTGGCAAAAGGACTCATTCAGACGAGGAGTCCTCCAAATCCTACAAACAGTTCCTCACCATGGTATAAGGCTGACCAATCTTGTCCCTATCATCAGGGGGCACCAGGTCACAATATTGAGAACTGTTTCTCTTTCAAGATTGACGTCCAACGATTAGTGAAGAGCGGAATGCTATCCTTCAAAGATACTAATCCAAACGTCCAAGCAAATCCTTTGCCGCAGCATAAAGAAGCTTCAGTAAATCTGATAGACCAACACCCCAATGTCATTCAAATCTACGACATTCGTCAGATAGGGGAAAATCTTGTCAAGATGCACGCTAAACAAGCTGGGTACGGTCATGTACCACCTCACAACTACTTCACATGTGAAATTTGTCCAAAGAATAATCAAGGATGTGCCGTAGTTCAAGCTGCATTACAAGAACAAATGGACTTAGGATGGATTCAACATATCCGAGTCAGAACTGAACATGACATCAACATGGTTCAAGGATGTCCAGGAGAATACAAAATCTACAAAGTTGAAGACCTTGAAGGATCGGTAGTCAGGTTCCACAAAACTTTAAATGGACTTGCCTACTTTGGAACAGATTTCCACGCTTACAGTAGATGCAGAATCTGTCGAAGAGATTCACAAGGATGTTTGCGTGTTCGCAACGACATTCAAAAGCTGATGGATGACAATACCATTACTGTTCTTGCCAACAGAGAAGATGATGAAGTCTTTACCGTATCTCCTCAAATTAATCAAGTTGAACCTATGCAAGTTAAGTATGATAGCAGGAAAACAGCAGTTGCACCGCTAGTCATCTACTTACCAGGTCCTGTACCGTATGAGTCCAGCAAGGCTATACCATACAAGTACAACGCTACATTCATTGAAAATGGTAAGGAAATACCATTACCGTCTGTTGTCAACATTGCTGATGTTAGTCGAGTCACCAGAAGTGGACGAGTCTTCAACAGAACGACAGAAAATGTGGAGAAACCTTCGGAGGAAGTACCACATAGGCAAGACAATCTTCCGACCAATGCTGTTCAAGCGAAAGAAAATGATGAGATCTTGAAGTTAATCCAGAGGAGTGAATACAACATTGTAGACCAATTACTACATACTCCGTCTAGGATTTCTGTTCTTTCCCTGCTATTGAGTTCTGAAGCTCATAGGGAAGCTCTACAGAAAGTTTTGGAACAAGCTTTCGTAGAACCAAGTGTTACAATAAGCCAATTCAACAACATCGTTGCCAACATCTCCGCCGGAACTAGCCTAAGTTTCTGTGACGAAGATCTTCCTGAAGAAGGAGTGGACCACAATCTTCCACTTCACATCTCAGTTGGCTGCATGGGTGATACACTCACAGGAGTCCTAATAGACAATGGATCCTCTCTCAACGTCATGCCTAAATCAACATTATCAAGATTATCTTTCGAAGATTACCCTCTAAGAAAAAGTCATGTCATCGTCAAAGCATTTGATGGATCAAGGAAGTCAGTTTTCGGAGAAGTAGATCTTCCCATAACTATTGGACCTCAGACGTTCAAAATCACTTTCCAGGTTATGGACATTCCAGCACAATACAGTTGTTTGCTAGGTCGCCCATGGATCCATGAGGCTGGGGCAATTACTTCAACACTTCATCAGAAACTGAAGTTCATAAGAAATGACAAATTGGTAACCGTATGTGGAGAACGAGCTCTGATCGTCAGCAACCTGTCATCATTCTCCGACATAGAACCAAAAGAAGTTGTTGGAACTAAATTCCAAGCACTTTCCTTGGACAAAGGAAAGGAGAAAGCAGCGTCTATCTCTTCATACAAAGATGCAATCCAAGTTGTAAAGGATGGCACTACCAGTGGTTGGGGGCACATTAATATTCCTACCAACAACAAGAATAGAACAGGAATTGGATTCTTTCCGACATCATCAAAAGCTATTCCAGGGATTGAGGTAGTTCTCCCAATTCAAGAAACTTTCTGCAGTGGAGGTTTTCTTCAACCTGTTCAACAAACAGTCAATATCATCGATACGGAAAGCACCGATGAAGAGGAATGGTTATCCTATCTTAACAAAGCAGGATACATCTCCCTATCAGAATCTGAACCACTTTGCTGTTATCCAAATGAAGGATCTGAAAGTAAGACTCAACCAAGCAGTGATGAAGTTACTAACAACTTCACCACCAGAAGTCATGGTTCATCAGAAGAAGTTCCTCCTATCCCCGAAGAGACTTGGGATACATTAGGAGAACCAAGCGGAAAATTCGACTACATGGTAAAATACTCCGCTCCTGAAAGTTCAAGAATCTCTCTTGAAGATATTGTTCCAACTGGATGGAACAGTGATTTTGAGTACCTCTCTCAGCCAAAAGAGATGTATAACCCTTGCTATTCAGCATCACCTACTGGTGAAGTCATCATTGAGGATTATATCCCCAAGTCACCTTCCGAGGCTAAGGATCTAGAGTTCACATATCTAGTCAATGCCATCTTGGGAGAAGAGCAAGACCAAAATACAGAAGAGGACGATCTCGAAAGTGTCTCCGACAACGAGTCTCTCCATTCAGAAGATTGGAAGTTTCCTCAAAAGAAAGTTCGACATACTCCACTTGGAAAGGGGTATGCTCACACCGCTCAGTCTGCTGAAGTAGAAGAAGATCGTCTGAGTGTTGCAAAGACAGTGGTTGGTAAATCAAGACCTACCACAGGCCAGCTTAAGCCTAAGGTTCCAGATTACTTAGTACACAATGGGGTTCGCCACTACTGGACAGCTGTTGAAGTTTCAACTATTGTTCGCACTCCTAAGTAGGAACTTTCACCGTTATTTTGTCCTCTCACCATAGCCCAGGGTGAAGAGATGTTTCATAGGGCTTTGCATTTTACTATTTCCTAGGAAAATGTCCCTCTTTGCTTCGCCCAAAGCAATAGAGTTTTGTTTTATAGGGTCTTTGTTTCAAGAAATGACTGTCCATAAATAAAAATGTCATTCTGTTCCTTCGTTTAGTTTTCCCTTTTCTTTTTTTCGGAAATTGGTAATCCTAAAAAACACCCTTAAAAAAAAACATCAAAATCATTAACTGCATACACCGAGTCTTCCCTCGTTGTCTAAATAAAACTTATCACACATATGCAGATTAATCATAAAATACCCCGTTGAAACGTGCAACCGTATGACTTCTCCAAGCTTTGAGTTTCCTGTATTCGAGGCAGAGGAAGAAGAAGACGAAGAAATATCAAAGGAAATTTCACGGTTACTTCAACAAAAGGAAGAGGCCATTCAGCCATACAATGAGCCTCTAGAGATCATTAACCTTGGTTCCGATGGAAACAGAAAAGAGGTTAAGATTGGAGCTTCGCTCAGTTCAGATATCAGAGAGAGTTTGATACAGCTGCTCAGAGAATTCTCAGATGTCTTCGCTTGGTCTTATCAAGATATGCCAGGGTTGGATACCAGTATAGTGGAGCATCACTTGCCGTTAAAAGCAGAATGCCCTCCGGTCAAGCAAAAATTAAGAAGAACTCATCCGGAGATGGCCATGAAAATCAAAGAGGAGGTTCAAAAGCAGATCAACGCAGGTTTCCTCGTCACTTCAGAATACCCTCAGTGGTTAGCTAACATTGTTCCCGTTCCTAAGAAAGACGGAAAAGTCCGCATGTGCGTCGACTACAGAGATTTGAACAAAGCTAGCCCTAAGGATGATTTTCCTTTACCACATATTGATATGTTGGTAGACAGTACAGCAAAATCCAAAGTTTTCTCGTTCATGGACGGATTTTCAGGATACAACCAAATCAAAATGGCACCTGAAGACATGGAAAAAACAGCTTTCATCACCCCCTGGGGCACGTTCTGCTACCGTGTTATGCCTTTTGGACTAAAGAACGCAGGGGCAACTTATCAAAGAGCCATGACTACGCTTTTCCACGACATGATGCATAAGGAAGTGGAAGTCTATGTGGACGACATGATTGCCAAATCAGAAAATGAAGAAGATCACATACAAAATCTGACAAAGTTATTTCAACGCTTACGGAAGTTTCAGCTTCGCCTGAACCCCAACAAGTGTACCTTTGGTGTCTACTCAGGAAAACTCCTTGGTTTCATTGTCAGCAAACGAGGAATCGAAGTAGATCCAGACAAAGTCAAGGCAATTCAAGAAATGCCTTCACCCAGAACCGAGAAACAAGTTAGAGGGTTTCTTGGACGTCTGAATTACATCTCGAGATTCATATATCTCATGACTGCAACTTGCGCTCCTATTTTCAAACTTCTACGGAAAAATCAAAGTTGCGTCTGGACAGACGATTGTCAGAAAGCGTTCGACAGCATTAAGGAATATCTGCTCGAACCACCCATCTTGTCTCCTCCAGTGGAAGGAAGACCTTTGATAATGTACTTAACCGTCTTAGAAGATTCCATGGGTTGTGTCCTTGGACAGCAAGACGAGACGAAGAGAAAAGAGCATGCCATCTACTACCTGAGCAAGAAATTCACTGACTGTGAATCCCGCTACTCCATGCTCGAGAAGACGTGTTGTGCTTTGGCCTGGGCTGCCAAGCGTCTCCGCCAGTACATGATTCGACATACTACTTGTTTGATCTCTCATATGGATCCAATCAAGTACATCTTTGAGAAGCCTGCCTTAACCGGGAGAATTGCCCGTTGGCAGATGTTGTTATCAGAATATGACATTGAGTATCACGCACAGAAAGCCGTGAAAGGAAGCATTCTAGCTGAGCACCTGGCTCACCACCCACTCAATGGTCATGAATCAACCAGTTTCGACTTTCCGGACGAGGACGTCATGTACCTCAAGATGAAAGATCACGACGAGCCACTACCAGACGAAGGACCTGAGATAGGATCCCAGTGGGGCTTAATCTTTGACGGAGCTGTCAATGCTTATGGACGAGGAATTGGGGCAATCATTGTTACACCTCAGGGTACCCATATTCCATTTACTGCCAGATTAACTTTCAAGTGCACAAACAATGAGGCCGAATATGAAGCTTGCATCATGGGTCTCGAAGAAGCCATGGATCTAAGAATCAAACACTTGGATGTATACGGAGATTCTGCTTTGGTCATCAATCAAATCAAAGGAGAATGGGAAACACGCCAACCAGGGCTAATCCCTTACAAAGACTACGCAAGAAGATTATTACCATTCTTCGACAGGGTAGATTTTCATCACATTCCTCGTGAAGAAAACAATTTGGCTGATGCATTAGCCACACTCTCTTCCATGATTAGGATAAATCATTGGAATGACATTCCTCGGATCGATGTTATGCGCCTGGATAGGCCCGCTCATGTGTTCACAGTAGAAGCAATCATCGACGACAAACCGTGGTATCACGACATCAAGAACTTTCTTCAAAAGCAAGAGTACCCTCTTGGGGCATCAAAGAAAGATAGAAAGACTTTGAGAAAGTTAGCCTGTAGATTCTTCTTGAATGAAGATGTTTTGTACAAGAGAAACTTCGACATGGTTCTGCTCAGATGCGTTGACAGAAAAGAAGCAGAAATACTCATGAGAGAAATACATGAAGGTTCCTTTGGTACTCACACCAATGGACATACCATGACAAGGAAAATACTGAGAGCAGGATATTATTGGCTGACGATGGAGTCAGATTGCTACCAGTACGCAAAGAGGTGTCACAAATGCCAGATCTACGCCGATAGAATCCATGTGCCACCATCTCTGCTCAACATACTCTCTTCCCCTTGGCCTTTCTCCATGTGGGGAATCGACATGATCGGAATGATCGAACCAAAAGCGTCCAACGGACATCGCTTCATCTTGGTAGCCATAGACTATTTTACCAAATGGGTTGAGGCAGCTTCATATGCAAATGTCACAAGACAAGTTGTCGTCAGGTTTATCAAGAATCACATCATCTGTCGCTACGGCATTCCTAGCAAGATAATCACTGACAATGGGTCAAATTTGAATAACAAAATGATGAAGGAACTTTGTGAAGAATTCAAGATCGAACATCACAACTCATCTCCTTACAGACCAAAGATGAATGGAGCTGTAGAAGCAGCTAACAAAAACATCAAGAAAATCATTCAGAAGATGGTCATCACTTACAAAGATTGGCACGAAATGCTCCCATATGCTCTTCATGGTTACCGTACATCAGTACGTACTTCGACTGGAGCAACTCCTTTCTCCCTTGTATATGGCATGGAGGCAGTCCTACCTATAGAGGTTGAGATTCCATCAATGAGAGTCTTGATGGAAGCAAAATTAACAGAAGCCGAGTGGTGTCAAAGCAGATTCGATGAGTTGAACTTAATCGAAGAAAAGCGCATGACAGCTTTATGCCACGGTCAGCTATATCAACAAAGAATGAAGAAAGCTTTCGACAAAAAGGTTCGACCTCGCACAATCAAAGAAGGCGACCTTGTACTCAAAAAGATTCAATCTTTTCTCACAGATTCGAGAGGGAAATGGACTCCCAATTATGACGGCCCCTACGTGGTCAAGAGAGCTTTCTCAGGAGGAGCCTTAATACTCACGACTATGGATGGAGAAGAATTCACCCGTCCTGTGAACGTCGACGCAGTCAAGAAATACTTCGCCTAAATAATTAAAAGAACAGCTCGCTAAGTTGAAAACTCGCAAAGAGCGACTTAGGCAAAAAAGAGCGTCTCGGTGAATCGAAAACCCGAAAGGGCGATTCAGGCAAAAATTAGAGACATAAAAAATAATAATCAATCCCGGTAAACTTAAAACCCGAAAGGGGTAGTTTACGCAAAAGTTAGGGATATATGGCAAGTAACTGTGTTCAGGACAAACTTGATCATTCAAAATCCATAGCGGAGTGTTCATCAGCAGTAGGTCATCTTCTACGAAGCACGAATACAGCGCAACTTGGAGTGGAAGGGAAAGATAACGGTCGTCACGTTTCATCGTAGCCCTTTTCCCGAAAATTACCAATTTCCAACTTTGTAAATACTCCATGGAATCAAGCATTTGGCTGATTACCATTCCATATATAATAATTTGAGCCTTGTGCTTTTCCTTTGCAATCTAGTCTTATTCAGTTTCTTGAAATGCATTTTAAGTTTAAACAGTCATTCTCTTGAAACAAATGTTTTCATAAAATAAAAATGAATTTACTTGCAAAAATAAAGGTGAAATTTCTTTCTAAGGTTTACAAACAATAGGAAGAATGCAAACAGTTGCTCCGAGAACGGTTGAGACTCCGGGAACCAATATTTCCCCGTAAGGTCGCTTTGCGAACATCTCCCTATGACGAGTCTTTACTTCAATTCATATTATTTACTTCGAACAGCGGACAACCGATAATCGGATATTCCCAAGAGAGTTCGAACTACAAGAAAAGGACATCTTCTGATCAACAAGAATTCAAGTCGTATCTTAGGATTTTACATCCGCGACAATTCTATTCACATTCACTTTACATTTTATAATTGTCATAATATTCATGCATACATTACAACTGCATAGTCAAATTAGGCTTTTAATCGTGAGAATGCCCGAGTCATGAGGGCATGAACTCAAGTTTCCCCTGCAAGTCCTGGAGAAACTTTTTCCTGCAAGACAACGATCCATGTAGAGAGATTTCCCCAAGCAAGTCAACAGATGGTAGTCTCCCTCAAAGAGATAGTTTGTTCACTTTTGGAATTCCTCAGCCGAGAATCTCCTGCAGAGCGACATTCGACAGTCTTCTTCAGACAAGATAGTTTGCTTCACATTTTAGAATTCTCTAGAGGTTTGGTATTTCCCCCAGCAGGGTCAAGAAGTGCCACTTCTTGTCAAAGGAAATTCAGAATCTCCCAGCAGATTGACAAATGATTCCCCAGCGGAGTCAGTGAATGGTAGTCTTCATCCAGAGGATAATTCATAATCCCCGGCGGAGTCAGTGAATGGGTCGACAAATGGCAGTCTCTCCCAGTAGAAGACAGTTTGTTTCCCCAGCAGTCAGCAAATGGCAGTCTCTTTCAGTAGAAGACAGTTTGCTCACTTTCTTTCATGACAGAGTCAACAAATGGCAGTCTCTCCCAGTAGAAGACAGTTTGTTTCCCCAGCAGTCAGCAAATGGCAGTCTCTTTCAGTAGAAGACAGTTTGCTCACTTTCTTTCATGACAGAGTCAACAAATGGCAGTCTCTCCCAGTAGAGGACAGTTTGTTCCCCTAGCGATTGGCAAATGGCAGTCTTTTCCCAAGAAAAGACGGTTTGTCTGTTAAATACTCAAGAGATCGACAAATGGCAGTTTCTTCAAACAGTTTGTCTGTTTCTGGGATGTTTAACTCCCCACAGAGTCGATGAATGGCAGTTTTCCTCTTAGGGAAACAGTTCGTTGACTCCCCAGGCATCAGTTGACGAATGGCAGTTTTCATCCCGAAAACAGTTCGTCCGCCTTCAAACGAAGTCATTAGCCCCTCAAAAGATCATGAGGCCATATGACATTCTTTCAAAGACGTCAAGTCAAAAGGGAAGATGGTGAAGTTTCTTTACTACCGTCAAATGGCGTCTCATCTCCAAGTGCTGATGAGAAGTTTGATGAGGAAACAAACCTTTGAAGTTTCTTTACTACCGTCAAATGGCGTCTCATCTCCAAGTGCTGATGAGAAGTTTGATGAGGAAACAAACCTTTGAAGTTTCTTTACTACCGTCAAATGGCGTCTCATCTCCAAGTGCTGATGAGAAGTTTGATGAGGAAACAAACCTTTGAAGTTTCTTTACTACCGTCAAATGGCATTTCATCTCCAAGTGCTGATGAGAAGTTTGATGAGGAAACAAACTTTTGGAAATTTTCTCTTTATCTGAGATATTGTCCAAACGCAGCCGAGACCAGTTTCGAGATATGGACATCCGAAACGAGGAAAGGTTGTTTACCTTTTTCTAAGTATCAGCACTTAGTTAAAGAAGATGGATTGCGCATCCTACATTGCCATCCATTCACCAGAATCCACATCAAGTATTTCTGCAGGAGTTAGTCTCCTCATTCCCCGCCAAGTGCGACAACAGGATCAAATCATGCAAAGATTTTATCAATTACAACATCTCAGGAGCGCCCAAAATTCGGGCATTCTTTGATATTTAAGTCTCTTTTACGCAGGAGAGATCGAGATCTCAATCTCTCTCCCTCCAGATAAAAGAAACTTAAATAGGGGCATCTGTCATACCCTAATTTTTGACCCCCCTGAGATGACATATCTTCAGGATTTTTCATCAGGTCAAGACAAGTACCCAGAGCAGTCATTTCTCCATCTGGTACCTAATCGAGGATGCTCGAAGACAAGAAAGCTCAGGCAAAGGATCAATCAATACAAAGACTAGTCTTTAATACAATCATGGGGCTCAAAAACTTCACTTTTCTCATTTATGATTGATTAGACATCCAGTCATATGAGTACAGGTTTACTCAGGTCACCAGACTAGGGTTTTGAGCCTATCAGGGACTAAAATCAGGGATCACTTTTGGGAAACCCTAAAAAGCCCCAGGGAACCATTCAAAAACATCAATCATCTTCAAATAACTCATATGACAAGATCTACTAGACATCACACTTCAATTCAAAGTCTACAGTCATTATTTTCACATGGTCGACAAATTAGGGTTTTGACCTAATTCACCAAGATAGTTGACTTTTAATCAGGGCATGAATCCAAAACTCAAGACATGATTCAAGAATCTCTACTACCTCAATATAATCCATTTACATCATTCATTTGAGGAAAAGATCTTGTTTCTACACAAAAGCCCAAAAATTCACTTTGTCAGGAAAAAGTCAACTGTGAAGGATCATCATTGACTTTTAAGGTTTTTGGTCAAAAAATGACTTTCAAAGATTAATATCATCAATATATGGATGTCAAAGTCATTTGGCCAAAGAAATTCAAAGAAATTCATCAAGGAGCAAAAAGTCGGGAATTAGGGTTTTTGAGGGCATGGTGAGATCTCAAAATTTCACCTACACAACTCAAAAAACTTCCAACATGAAAGTTGTAGATCTTGCCAAATAAAACAACATCTTACAAGGGAACTTTTTTCAAAAGATCAACCATTTATGAAGTTTTGGAAATTTTGAAGTTTAGGTCATAAACACTTAGAAATTTTTCTAAGTGTTTTAACCTAGTTTTCATCCAACTTTAGGCTCATTTTTCACAAATTTCCCAAAGGATTCTGAAGAAACTCCAAACTAATGATTTGAAGTAGATGTTTAGGGCTTTCCAAATTGTGTTCAACCTTCTTCAAATTCAATTTGAGCTAGGAGTTATGCTTGTTCAAAGTTGGCCTCATGAAGTAAAATTATAGGTCATGTACAATTTGGAACTTTGCAATTTTGTGCATTTTGCTTCACTAAGTGATGCTACACGACCTCTAATGCATCTGAAACCATACCATACATCAATTTTCATCATTGCATAAGGATTAGAGAAGATTCCCAAAAACAAAGGCATGTGATTATGTAATGATTGCATTTTTGAATTTATGGCAAATTGATGATTCATCAAAGGAATCTTCTCCCAACCAATTGGAGCTCATTTCTGCAGCCATTTGGTCCCCTAAGATCAAGCAAAACCGATGGCTAGGGAGTGGTATCAAAGAGCTCATCATTGCACTTGGAATATTCTTTGAATTCCTTCATGGCTAAGAAAGCAAATCAACTTCACTAAGGAAGCTCACTCCTCTGCAGCTATACCAATCCATTTGCCTATAAATACAGATGCATTCCTCATTCAAAAACACACCAAAGCAACCATATTCCTTGCTTTCTCTTTCTCTCCTCTTGTTCATTGTTTTTCAAAGTTCTTTGGCAAGAAGAATCGATTTCTTCAAACCAAAGCTTATCTTTGGGAAGTGAGCATTCTAACATCTCAAGGGAGGTCATTTGAGGTGATCCAAGCACCTGGATCACTTCTGTAGGTGGAGGAACACCATTGTTGCTCTCACTTTGGAGCATCTGCAGTTGGAGGTCCATGGAGTGATTCAGAAGGTTTCAAGGCAAGCCAATCATCCAGACACACTCCTCAGGTCATAGTGAAGCTAACCAGATGGCTGCAGCTCATCTGTAACTCAGGATTCAACAACCTCCATGTCCACTTAAAGCTCAAATCGAGGGAGGTCCATAGAACAATTCAGAAGGATTCAGGCTACAATAAGCATCCAGTTAGCATCATTGAGTCTCAGGGAAGCTATTGAGATCATTCATTCAAGCCCAGGTGCTCTCAATCATCCTCACGACCTCCATTTTCAGAGGTAAGTTTCTGAACTTCACCTCTCTAATTTAAGTACTCTTTATGAAATAGCTCGATTCTATCTTGTTCAGCATCATCAGAGGATTGAAAACCCTCTATCATCATCCATTTATCTTTCAGTATAGTCATTTAATTTGATTTTGAAATTTTAGGGTTCTTCACGATTTCTGGTAAATTAGTTAGATGTAGTTAATATTAGTTCATGTTAGTTACATATTTAGAATCGTGAGTGAAATTAGAGCAAGTTTCGTGTTTACATCATGGCAAATGATTGAGAAATGAGTGAGTTCAGAAATTCAAATTCATGGAGCTTGAGGTTGAAGACGAAGATGGTGGTGGCGCGCAAAATTCAAATCTCAGGGCAGAGTTTATTTTATTTTGAGTGGTATGCGTTTTATTAATGACTAAACAACTTGCCCTAGTGGCCACACATGCGCCCTTAGTATCATCATGCCACAAGTCTGGGGTTCGAATCCCCCTCGCCCCAGACTTTTTGATTCTTTTATTTTTTAAGGATTTCCAACTTGTTTTGAGACATGACCAAATGGAGGCAAGTCACTAACACTGAGCGCGCGTTGGCTCAGTGGTGTTGTTTTGGATTGGTGACCTCAAGGGCGTGGGTTCAAACCCTCCAAGGGCCAAAACTTATTTTTTTTTAACACTAATTTCTTTCATTTCTCTTCACAACTTCACATATTTATTTAACCTATCAAAATAAATCATTTTCACTTCATTTTTCACACACTTTTTATTTAACATATCTATTTTGTGAATAATCAAAAAAATCATAAAAATATTATTTATTTCATGTATTTTTATTAGGTTTAAAATAGTATGTTTTAGGTGTTTTCTTAAATACTTGAATACATATTTTCTACTTTGTTTTAAACTAAATCACCTTGTAAATAATTTTATGATGAAACCCTATTTGTTTAGGTCTTAATTAAGTAAAAATCTTTATTTTTACTTTAATTAAGTTGACTTTTGTCAATTTTCAAAGCTGTTATCAGTCTCCGATTAAAACGGATGATTAAGGTTTTCAAACAACAAAACCTTGTATCATTCAAAATCATTTTCAAATTGCTCTCATAACCAGTACTGTAAAGTACTGGGCCTCTAATAGAGTGTAAGTCCCAAAAACCTTCTCTTCTTAGCTTGTTTTCAAAACTGTATTTTCAAAATCTTCTTTCTGTTTTCAAAAACATTCTTCTGGTATTTGAAGGGCATTATTCCCGGTGAAACTCTTCAGATACCTATGTGACCTTTGTCCATCTTCACTTCTTCTGTTTTCAAAAAACCATTAACTATTTATCATATATACTCAACTGTTATCAACAAAACAACAAAAATACTGTTGAGGCTCTGTACATACTTCTTCAATGGCCTCCACTCCATCCAGGTTAGGCTTTACAAGCTTTCAATTTACAGTCTTTATTTAAATTACTGTCAAATATAAACTGTGCATATATTAGTTTAGAACTACGTTTGAGTATAAACCTTAGGACAGTTAAACTATATATATATATTATAGGAATATGGCCTAGGATTGAGAATGTCTTCCCGGTGAAGGCTCTTTCCTAATTAGAGATCTGTAGTTCAAACCCCCAAGATGAATTATTCCCGGTGAAACATCTTGGCAAAAACCTTAGAATCCAAAAATAATAGGACACATCCACCCAAAGAGGAATTATTCCCGGTGAAACCTCTTACCCATTTGCTTAGAGCCAAAATAAGTTCAAAACTACATAGCTTTCTCTTGTGCTATAACAAGGACCCTCGATTAGCCTCCTCTTGGGCTTTGTACAAGGACCCACAGGCTTCTTAAAAGCATTTCCAGCTTCCTCTTGAGCTTGTATACAAGGACCCATCAGGTTTCTTATAAACATAGGAACAGGTCTTTAGCCACCTTTTAGCCTACCCTGGTGAGTTTCTTCCAATTTAAACCAGACTTTAAAACAAGCTAAGTTTGTCTCAATTTCACATTGAGTACATTTTTGGAATGAGAGACATGGACAGTCTCTGTCACCCTTATCTTCATCAATCCTCATTAGTAGAGTCTAGGATCTATGTTTTGGTCATCCTCAGCATTGAGTCAGCCTTCATCTTGGGCTTTAAACAAGAAGTCTCCACTAGATAATCTTTCTGCCAATCCTTTCTTCCTTTAATAATTAATGGAGTGCTACCCAAATCATTCATTTCAACAAAACCCCTGGAAAGGGTCAGCCTCCAAAAAAAAAAAACATGATAAAGTCAATTAAAATCAACTTCCATAAAATCCCTGGAAAGGGTTAGCTTCCACACATTCCTTCATTTCAATAAAACCCCTGGAAAGGGTTAGCCTCCAAAGTCAATTAATAAAAATGTCATTTCTCTTAGGAGATAATTTCCCCAAAAGAGTCAAAACCCCTGGAAAGGGTCAGCCTCCAAAAAACATGATAAAGTCAGTCTTTTAACAGACAAATTCACCAGCTGAGTCAAATCCCTGGAAAGGGTTAGCTTCCAAAGAAAAACAGTCTTTTAATAAATAAAACCTCCTCAGTAGAGTCAAAACCAACAAAAACAGTTAGCCTCAACCTTGGGCTTCATACAAGGCACCCAAACAATAAAACCCCCCTGTCAAGAGTCTGCCTCAACCTTGGGCATTGTACAAGACAGATAATAGAGTCTCCCCAGTGAGTTCTTCATCACTCAGTAGCCACAACCTTGGGCTTCGTACAAGGCAGATAAACCATACCTTTCATATGTCAAAGATTCCTAACACTTAGGATCTTTCCCCATATAGTCATCCATACTTAATTCGTTTAAGAGTCCGCCACAACCTTGGGCTTTGTACAAGGCAGAAAATAATGTTTTCCCTAGCTACAGTCAGCCACAACCTTGGGCTTTGTACAAGGCACATAAAATAGAGTCATTCATAGTCTCAAAAATTCAATTATCCTCAACAGTTAGCCACAACCTTGGGCTTTGTACAAGGCACATAAATAGAGTCTCCCTAAGTAGAGTCAGCCTCAATTCTGGGCTTTGTACAGAACACAAAAATACCGTATAATTAACCCCCAGTGGAGCCATCTCCCAGAGTCAATAATAATAATTAATCAATCAAAAAGCCTCAAGCTTGGGCCTCATACAAGCCAGCTAAAGTCAAATCTTTTATACAGTAGATAGACATAGCTTATCTCTATAGAGAGATATTTTTACTACTCTACCACATTCAAACAAACAAACATTACATTTCAATTTCAATTTCAATCAAAGTCTCCCATTTAGGACTCTGAAAGACATGCTCTGGCACATCCCCAGACTTGTACACTTTCCCTAATTTGGACGAGCAACTTTCTTTCATTTAAGAGGCATCTGACTGGCATACTTGCACACACAAGTAAGGTCCCCCTCTTGAATGAAATGAATCCAGTTATTCTGTCACTCTTTCAAAATGTTTGTGGTAGAATAGTACAAATACCTCTCTGTAGAGATAATTTCATGTCTCTTTACTGTAAACAGAGATTTAATTCCAAGCTTCAACCTTGAGCTTCAAGCAAGGCACCAAAAAACATTATTTTCCCTAGTTAGTTCCCCGAACTACATTAAGCTCTGACTTCCACTAGGGATATGTAGGCATGAGGTTCACAAGGAATCTCAGCGAGCTAATAAAATACCAAAAATAGTCAGTCTGTCTATCTGTCTGTCTTTTCAAATCAATTCAATTCCTTCTCCTAACACAAAGGAGAAACTTTCCCAATCATTAGCAGTAAACACAAACACAATGACACAGAGAAGGTTCCTGTAGAGTACTACAGATATGTAGGGTGTTTAAACACTTCCCTATGTATAACCGACCTCCCGGACTCCAGAATTTCTAGTCTAGGTGTAAATCCCCACACTTAGCAAACTCCTAGGGTTTAGTTGAGATCTTTTTTCCCCTTTCCTACTCGTAGGACAAATAAGAAAGTTCGTGTGATATCGTAGGAAGAACTGAAATAAAATTCATCCCGCCACGGGCGCATTCTCCTTCCAAATTTCGCGTGAAGGGTTTAGCGTGCCGTCCTCCCAAGTGAAACGGGGAGGTAAAAGAAAACGACCACCACAGTAATCTTTTGTAATCTTCGTTTGATGAGTGCTTAGTTTTCTTAGGGCGTACACTAACTGTTTGTTATTTTCACCAGAGCTCAAAACTTCGAGCACCAGAACCTCTGTCCCAGGATGACATGAATAGCATTTCTGTATGTATTTTTTACATGTGATATTATTTATTTGCTGGGCAACTTTATCATTGTGTCATTATTGTAAATCTTATTGTTGCCTTTCTTTATTCATGATAGGAACTTGTATCTGCATCTGCAGAAAATGACCTGACCATTGAAAATTCAGGACTCACTCCATGTAAGAGACTTATGAATGATGCAGTAGAAGATAATGATAGTGTACAACAATCATCAACCAAGATGGCCAGAGATATTAAACAGGAGAAATAGTTAGCTTCAAAATTTATAAGTTTTAAATTTACATTGCCTTATGATCAAGACATTTGGTTTATTTAATTAGTTGGATGAAATTTTGTTTTGCTGTTCTGGTACTTAGTTTATCATAATTGTTGAGTTTGAGGCTTTCTAAAGACATAGATATGTTGAATTACAATTGCCCCATTTAGTTATGATATATACAAGGTTTTCATTGAATTGAGTTTATCATGATGAGCATTGTTTCAAATCTACTTCTGTTTGAAATGCTTCTAATGAATTTGAATTTGAATTGCTTAAATAATATACCCTTGCTGTCATATATTATTGAAGATTCCAATTGATAGAATTCCGAACAACCTAAAGTTTTATCTTTAACACTATCATGCTGTATTGATATGCATTTGTATATGTTTTATAATTTAGAGTTGATGGCATGGTTTATATTCTAAGTAAAAAATAAACACTCTAATTAAAAAACACACTGTCTAAATGAGCCTAACTATAAAAAATTTAAAAAACAAATATGTGAATAATGAAGGATAGAAAAACACTTAGAAAGGGGGGGATTGAATAAGTGTGACTTAAAATCTTGAGCGATAAAAATTAAATGCACAATTATTTTTATCCTGGTTCACTGTTAACGAAGCTACTCCAGTCCACCCCCGCAGAGATGATTTACCTCAACTGAGGATTTAATCCACTAATCGCACGGATTACAATGGTTTTCCACTTAGCCGCAACTAAGTCTTCCAGAGTCTTCTGATCACAACCTGATCACTCCAGGAACAACTGCTTAGTTCACTCCTAAGACTTTTCTAGAGTCTACTGATCAACACGATCACTCTAGGCTTAGTTCACTCCTAAGACTTTCTGCTCAGCCAACTGCCAAGACTTCCTGCTCAGCCAACTGCCAAGACTTCCTGCTCAGCTAACTGCTAAGACTTCCTGCTCAGCCAACTGCCAAGACTTCCTGCTCAGCTAACTGCTTAAGACTTCCTAGAGTATACTGATCAACTGATCACTCTAGTTCCTTACAACTTAATGTAATCAATTCAAGAGTTTACAAATGCTTCTAAAAAGCGATAATCACAACTGTGATATTTCTCTTACAATTTAAGCTTAATCTCAATAAGATATTACAACAGCAATGTAGTGAGCTTTGATGAAGATGAAGATTCTGAGTTTAGATTTGAACAGCGTTTCAGCAAGTTTGATATGAGTTGTTTTGGTGCAGAATCGTTAACCTTGCTTCTCATCAGAACTTCATATTTATAGGCGTTGAGAAGATGACCGTTGAATGCATTTAATGCTTTGCGTGTTCCGTACAGCTTTGCATTTAATGTTATACGCTTTTGTCAACTACCTCGAGCCTTGTTCACGCTGTGTCTACTGACGTAGCCTTTAGTAGCTTTAACGTTCCTTTTGTCAGTCAGCGTAGTCTGCCACGTGTACTTCCTTCTGATCTGATGTTTATGAATACGACGTTTGAATATCATCAGAGTCAAACAGCTTGGTGCACAGCATCTTCTGATCTTCTGACCTTGAAGTGCTTCTGAGCGTGATACCATCTTCTGATCTTCAGTGCTTCTGATCTCATGTTCTTCTGATGCTTCCATAGACCCATGTTCTGATTCTGCTTCGACCATCTTCTGATGTCTTGCCAGACCATGTTCTGATGTTGCATGCTGAACCATTTGAGACACATCTTCTGAGCGCTGAATTATGCGTACTCTTTATATATATTTCCTGAAAAGGAAATTGCATTGGATTAGAGTACCATATTATCTTAAGCAAAATTCATATTATTGTTATCATCAAAACTAAGATAATTGATAAGAACAAATCTTGTTCTAACAATCTCCCCCTTTTTGATGATGACAAAAACATATATAAATGATATGAATTTGCGATCAGAAAGAGTAGACGGCAAAAGACAAATTACACAGCTATAGCATAAGCATATGAATATGTCTCCCCCTGAGATTAACAATCTCCCCCTGAGATAAATAATCTCCCCCTGAAATAAATACTCGAAGAACTTTAATAAAAGACTTCCCTGATTATTTCGGTAGAGACGATCATATGAGCTTCTGCCTTCAGAGAATCCATAGCTTCTGACTTCTGCTTCCATTGGACAGCTTCAGAACTTGAATTTCTTTGATCTTCAGAACATTCACAGCTTCTGACTTCTGCTTCCATTCAGGACAGCTTCAGAACTTGAATTTCTTTGATCTTCAGAACATTCACAGCTTCTGACTTCTGCTTCCATTCAGGACAGCTTCAGAACTTGAATTTCTGGATCTTTTAGAACATTCACATCTTCTGATTTCTGCTTCCCTCGGATAGCTTCAGAACTTTGAATGTCTACTAACATCACTTCATGCTAGATTTGTATCAGAACATTGTTGAATGTACCAGAG
The DNA here is from genome assembly GCF_029867415.1 of Vicia villosa. Lineage (NCBI taxonomy): Eukaryota > Viridiplantae > Streptophyta > Magnoliopsida > Fabales > Fabaceae > Vicia > Vicia villosa. The sequence continues at coordinate 1,012 of NW_026706716.1, read as the reverse complement.
CATCATTTGAGCATCTCTACATCCTGAAATGTTACAGAACAAAAACTAAACGACAAAAGTCAGCATGAACGAGTTAGAACATAAAATGTATATTCAAATACATGATATGTATCAGAGCCAAATGTATCAGAGCATTTTAGGCTAAAAACATGTATCAGAGCAAATAATGTATCAGAGCCATAACATTATGTGTATCAGGGCAAATAGAATTTTGTCAGAACAGGATAGACAATGATATTCAAATTCTATTATCAGTGCTACTGATTCATTCTTCTTTCTTGCTTCTGATCTCTGAAGCTTGACAGCACTCAGCTTGCTTCAGTTTCAATGGTTTTGCTTCTAGTGTTTGCTTTGAAGATTCACTTCACTTCTTTGTACCTGCAAAACACTTAAACCATATAGAACTTGCAGTTCTTGTTAGTGAATGTGTGGGAGCCTTTACCCAGCAACTGATAGATTTAATCAAATCATTTATCATTTATCTTTCTCCCCCTTTTTGTCATATCATCAAAAAAATAGAAAAGATTCAGATGAATAAAACAGAACACATGGAGGAAGAAAATGATTTCATTAAGGTTCAACCAATGGGTACAGAAGTACAAGATGAAAAAAAAATTTTAAGAGGAAAACAAAGAGATAGGAAACCGAAAACCATTTTGAAGAGTATTTAAAGGAAAATAAAATGAAACGAATGATGAAAAGCGTTTAATGTTACGTGACGTGAGGAGAGATAATAAAGACGAATGAAGTGACTAGCACAGTTACCTATGGTCGGCGTCCCTTCAACTGCACGCGGCGCTTATCCATGAATAGTAACGACAGGTTTACCTTCCCGAGATAATGCGTAACAGCTGTTTTGCTTTACAAGATGTTCTGAATCAACTTAGACAATGAAACGTTAGTAATAACCGAATCATAATTTCTAAACGAATTCAATCAGAACTTCTGATAAAAAAAATGTTCCACATTCATTTTCAGAAGATACTCATACATGAGAAATTCTCATCTTCTC
>NW_026706715.1:0-82087 GCF_029867415.1 Vicia villosa | reverse complement strand
AGGTTGGTACCGGGTTACGGATTAGGAAAAGGTTGATGATGTGTACACTTATGAACTGGTCGGGATTTGGGAATAAAACCAACCCATAGATCAAAAGTGCCATAACTTCCTCAAAAGCTGGATAACTTTTGTTTTCTAGCAGTAGTCGAGCCTTTTCCAACAAGAACTTGGCAAGTAAACCCTTAACTCCACTTTTTGTTTCCCAATTGGACTCGATTTCTGATTTCCGCAGATGTAAAGCAGCAGCAATGACTTCAGGTTTTGGAATCCTTTCTAAATCAGTGAAAGGTAATTGATTTCGAACAGGCAATCCAATTAGTTCAGAGAATTCTTCCAAAGTGGGTACCAACTGGTAATCAGGAAAGGTAAAGCAATGATGTTCAGGGTCAAAGAACTGGAACAGGACCCGTATCATGTCTTCTTCAAATTTTGAGGTAACCAAATGGAGTAGGTGACCATGCCTTTCAGTGAATTGAACATTCCTGGGGAATTCTGACACTAAGTCTTTTAGTTCAGATGGTACCGTTGAGATGTTGATTCGGATGTAATCTTTGGTGGCGGGAGCCATTACCTGCAAAAACAAAGGTAAACTCTTTGATCCTTGAAGTGTTTGGTGCAAAAATGATATGCTTATGATGCAAACATGTGGCACACAAAAACAAATCAAACAATAGCCTTAGGTTTAAAGGCTTGCATGGAGCTGATAGGTGATACCCTCCCCACTGAAGTTGAGTTGGTTAAAACCTGTCCTAGAATTGGATTCGGGTTCTATGATCCTTGGAAGTAACATCTCAATACGGCGCTCGAGCGGCCGACCAAAATATTCCTCGAGGATAACTAACTTCGATCAATTTCAAAGCTAGCCACTTAATAGGCCACAAGTCAAGTTCAACTAAAAAGGTTCTAAGACAAATTAGTGTTTAATGACACTTCGGAAGCCTAATATACTCCTTGATCGTTTTCAAGGGACATCAGTATAAACCAAAGTATCGCACTAACGATGACTACCAGATCAACCGTATCGGTACATGCCGTACAGTTTCCTTGGTCTATTGTCATATACTTAAGGTATCTCGAGATTCGGGTTAGAATCTTTCACACAAGCAAAATACCCAAGCAAGCCTTTGAAAAATAGAGCAATCAAGTCAAACAATTGAAAACATCGAAGTGATCTATTCTCTTAAGGTAACCCCTTTTGAAAACATTTTGTTTTTGAAAGTATCTCCCCAGCAGAGTCGCCAGTTCTGTGGACCTCCGATTTTTTTTAATACCGGGCCATACCTCTGATCTGTAGAGATACGTGAACTGACTCTTTTTTTGTCGCTTAATGCTTTCGCATTTTTGAAAATTCACAGAGTCGCCACCGACCTTTTATTTTATCCAATTAAGGAAAGGTTTATAAAAGAAACAGAAAAAAGACCTTTAAGAAATTCTGGGTAAGGGGGTAGGTTATACAAAGGGAAGGTGTTAGCACCCTTTGTATCCATGGTTATCCATGGGCTCTTAAGTTTGCTTAGCTCACTTGTTTTTCGATCACTTTTCAATTGCTCTGAAATTGCTCATATGTGGTTCCAAATACCTTTGTAAATTGAATTTTGTAATGATCCGTGTGTGGATGTATACAAAATGCTTGTTTATCTTTCGAAAGATGTTTTGAAAAGAACGTTAACTTTGTAATAATCCGTGTTTGGATGTATACAAAGTATTGTCTTTTTTGAAAGTTTTGAAAAATCAACAGTGTATGAGAATTTTGTTTGTTTTGATTTGAGCAAGCAAACTAGGAGGTCTACCCTGAGTTGTAAGGTCTTTATCCTATTTCCTTTAAAAATCTATCCTTTCACCGGATATAAAAGCAAGGTTCGATTTTGTACTCAAAACAGTGGAATTTTGACTTTGATTTTGAAAGGAATGAGAAGGGATTACCTGAAGAGGTGCAAGTGTGATTGTGATTGGATTCAGATATGTATCTTTGAAGTTAGTGATCTAACGGTTCAATTTTATCTTTGACATACACGCAGTTTATATTTGCTGGAAATTAAAGTGCGGAAATGTAAAGTGCGGAAAGTAAATCTACGCTATTACATCGATTGTGCAGGAAATGTTAACTAGCCTATTTACATGAATTTGACATCCTATACATTTATCTAGGAATTTAAATTGCAAGAAAAATAAAAGGCATGTTTTTGGATTTTTTATGATTGGTTTTAATTATAATTAATGCATGATTAATTAAATTAAAATGAAGAAAAAAGATTTAAACCTAGAAATTAAGTTTAAAATATGTACAAAATATTTGTTAATTAATTTTAAAACAAAACTAATTTTTTTGGAATTCTTGGAAATTGATTTGAAATTGATTTAAGTTAATTAAAACATAATTATGCAAATAATTATAGAAATAATTAAAACTTAGAGAGAAAATTATTCAAAATATGTACAAAATTAGTTTATAATATATAAACAATATTTTATATAAAGAACAATTTTTTTTTATGATTTTTTGATTGGTTAGAATAATTAAAAAGCAAATATATAAATATATACTAATTAATTATGCAAAATATTGAAATTTTGAAGAAAAATAAAATATTTTTATTTCAGAAAATAATATATTATTTTAGAAGTCTAAAAATATTTTTTGTGTATTTTTTGGATTTTTAAAACTATTTTTAATTAATTTAACAAAGAAATTAAAATAAAAATAGAAAATAAGAGGATACTAATCAGATGTGGTATGCATGTGAGTCCATGGTATGGATTGCTTGATATGGTGCGTTGGATTGATGATTAGATACATCTAGTGGCTCAGATTGAAGAGTGCATGATGTAATGATGGGATTGCATGCACTGAATTCAAAGGAATTCAAACTTCTGATGGGGTCCACATGCGCCAAAACTAGCCAATAGGGAAGCAGGATCAGGCCACGCGTGCAGTCAAACGTTCAACTATACTATTCACCTTCTTCTTCCTTTTTCCTACGGATTTTGCTGCGGATTTAGCAGCCAAATTACCTGCGGATTTTGCTTGCTTTTTCCATGCTTTTAGGAACCTGCAAAAACGTGAGAGGAAATCAACAAGAACAACCCAGATCCACTAAATGGCATGCTGGGAGTTCATTGGTGGTGTTAGTTTCATTGTTAGAGCGCTGTAACCATGGGTTCGATGAAGTTGAAGTTTGAACACGCATGAGCACTTGTTAATGGCATGGGGTGATTCTCACGTGGGAGCTAGCATGTTAGGGCCCAGATATACCTTATGGGACCTCATGAACACGTTAGAGTGATTAGACTACATTGATATTGATTAGGTAGATGAAAACGAAAAATTGATTATGTATGAATATGAAGAACACTATGCACGTATTATAACTCTTATAGGACAATATTATGAGTTCATTCTTACTCTATGCCACCTTAGAGGATGATTGAAAGTGATTATGTGTATTGATATTGATTAGAATATGGAATTCGAAAATTACAAAGTGTATGGAAATTTTGAGAATTTTTGTGAGGTTTCTTGCTATGTCTTGCTATAATTTCGTGTGTGTCTTTGTTGTTGATGTATTCCACTTCTTTTATAGGCCAAGGGCTGCTTGGAAGTGAAGCTAAGAGCATTGATTGCTTGGTTGAAAGTTTGATTTTTAAATATTAAAAATCCTTGAATATTTGACCAAGTCTTCTTCTCCTTTACTTCTCTTGCCTTGCTCTTCAATTTTCTGCAGAAAAATGAAGATTCCTTGATGAGTCATGCTTAAGATTTAAGCCATCCATTATCCTTGCATTTTCCTTTTAATTTTAATCTTAAAATAAGATAAAATCATGCAAAAATGGATAAAAAAAGGTATGGGCTTAGTCTTGGTCGTGGGAGGCCCATATCATCATGGAAATGATGTTTGAATGCTGAAAACTTGGCCCCATTTGGAAAAAATACATTTTTGAGCAATGTTGATTTCATGCATTTTCCCAAAATTTAGCCAACTTCAACAAGGTGTAAATCCTTCAATTTTTGTCATATGAAGGAGATCTTGCACTTTTTAGAAACCTCAAAGAGTCCTCTAACCAATGTCTTTGGTCTCATGTCAAAATGATTTTTGAAGCTCCTTGTGTGTCCTTTTGAAAAAAGTGTCTTTTTGTTGACTTTGAAAATGACCTGTAATGTCTTTGATCATATTTTTCAAATGGTGAATCCAATGACCATGGGATCAATGGCATTTGAAAGATAATTGAATTTCCTTCAAAACAAGCTTTGGTTTGAATTTTTTGGATGAAGGATGAGAGAGTTATGATCAGTCAAAGTTGAGTTGACTTTTCAGGCAAAAACCCTAATTTTGAATCTTAGGGTTTTGTTGATTTTTGATCTTTCCTTGATGAATTATGATCATCCAATGATCAAATGATGAATCCTTTGACAAAATATGGACTTTGACAAAAAATTTCATTTTTGACTGTCTGTTGACTTTTTTGGTCAAACGGGTCGTCTGTTGACTGTTTGAGCTGCTGACGGTGCGTCTGAGTGAATTGAAGTTTGAAATTTTGTATGATGGTACTTTGAGATATATGGATGTGTATGAAATCCATTTGAGCTCTCAAAAACTTGTTGCTCCTGTAAAACAAGAAAAACCCTGATTAGGGACTGTTTGTGTAGGAGACAGTTAAGCGTACCTGATTTTTGTGCAGTGTTGAGTCTCTGCTAATCGCGTGATATTCAGAAGACTTCTAACACAAAAATCTTGGAAATTTGAATTGTGAAAGATTGATTTGATTGATGGTACAAAACACTGAGAATTGTACAGCCAGCAGTTTGGCTGTCGACTGACTGTTCAGGTATTGACGTAGCAGTTAGAGTGAAAAATCAACAGTCAAAGTTAATTTTCTTTTTTGTTGTTTTTTTTGTTTTATGTTTTATGAGAAAGATGAAAGTTTATTTACATGACTTGTTAGAAAAACACAGACATAATAAATAACTAATATTTACGGTATGCGGGCAAAATTACCGATAATAACCCTGAAAATCATTTAATGCACAGAAATAGGAATATTTGACTGGCAGAAAACACACAAAATATTATCTTAGTAATTAAGCAATATTATGACAAATAGTACAACATTTAATACTGACAGTACAAATATCACATACTATATTGAACAGTACGACGAATAAACGGTACATTTAAGAAATAAGAAATACGGCAAATTTTAAGAATGACGATTAATGACCCATGCTATGAACAATAACATGTAGATGATTGGGAGTGCAACTATTGCAGGTCCACACTCTTCAGGACTATGCAGGCAGAAGAAAGTCATGATCACCGTAGCAATGGTGATGACTGTAAGAAACAGTGTCTCTATCCACTTTGCCATTCTTGTCAGGGAAGAAGAGAAAATAGATATGAGATAGGAATTTGAAAGATGAGTTGGAATTTGATGTGATATTTTATGGAAGAAAATGAGAGGTATTTATAGAATGGAAAGAAGGAAAGAGACGTTGGGGAATGATGTGATTCCGTACAAAAGGAAAATTTGAGTGGAAGTAAGATTTGAAAGAAAGTGTATGATAGTGTTGGAAAAAGAGAGATTTGATTTTTGAAAAAAGAGATTTGAAAAGATTTTTGCAAATAATGGAATATAGTACAAAAATTAGTGGGAAACAAAAGATAATAATAATCTACTTGTTACCAGTACAGTCTGAGTTTCCTGATTCTGCGCCTGCAAAAAGATTTAACTCTGTACCAATTGTGTCAGTACTATTTACCTGTAAATAAATAAATAGCATGTGTGAAGTAATAAACAGTATTTGGCGTTTGCGTAAGAATAAATTCAACTGCAAGCCAAATTACTGTATAAGAAAAATTCTAAAAACTAAGTATTTCATATGTCAGGATATTTGTTGAAATAAAAATCCATGATTATATGAGACCCTTAATTTTCAGATTGGAGTTTTCTTGAAAAATATGTGGGCAAATTTTGGGGTATAACACCATTGTTAAGACATAAAGCTTTTGCCTCTTCGAAAACCTCATTGGCATCCCATGGACCTCCAGCCACACCATATCAGATCAAATCCTGGTTTTTCTTTAATTCATTTTTCTAATTATTGGTTTATTGTTTTATTATTTAAATTTTCACTAAAACCTTAATTTTTTTTCTCAAACCATAAAATTCATGTTATTTTCATAAATAACTCTAAAAATCTTTTTTTATAAAATTAATTTTTTTATTTTCGTAATTAATTTGAATTAATTAGAATAATTAGTTAATATTTTTAATTAGGTTTATAATTTAAATTAGATTTAGTTTTAAATTAATTTTAGGATCAATAGTTAAATAATTTAATTTAGGATTAATTAATTAATTAGGTAAATTAGGTTAAATAATTAGGCTAATTAGGTTTATTTAGTCAATTAACTGTTTCGTTATTTTAATTTAGTGCAATTAGGCTTAGTAATTAACCTCAACTTCAAAAACCATAGATAACCCAAGAGGTAGGCGTTGTCCATTAACCTTTAAGATTTAGGTTTGCCCCTTTTGTAATTAAACATTGAATTTCTTCAAACGCGCATTCTCTTCTCACCTCATTCTATGATTGTCGTATGTTTGTGCTAATTCCCAGCCTTGGGGTAAAACTTGTTTATTTATTTAATTCTTGCCTTTATTTAAATTTCTGCCTTTATTTAATTCTTTGCCTTTATTTAATTCTTTGCCTTTAAATTTAATTATTTATTTTTAAGTTTCTCTTTTTCTATTTATTTTAAATTCTAGAAAATGTGTATATGCTTGCAAGGTTTTTTTTTGTAATAGTTTAGTTTTATTTTTCTGCCTTTCCTTTCCGCCTTTATCTTTCTGCCCATAGGTGTTTATTGTAATAGCGTAGGAACTTATATTCTCTGCCTTTAATTTATGTATAATATTAATTGTTGTGGTTAGTAATCCTAGGGAGTGCAAACCTTGAATTAACTTAGAATAACTAATTATAAGATAAATATTTGAATTGAACCACATGATTGTGCCACACACACACCTTTAGGGTAACCCGTCTTGTTGCCTGTTGCCTTATTATTTGCTGCCTTGTTGCCTTTTTATTATTATTATCGTAAAATAGTCAAGTCCCTCGATTCCGAGGATACCTAAAGCAAATGTTGTCCTCAGTTCATTCATCATCAATTTTGTCCCTCGATGTTGCCTCGGTAAATGATGATTTGTCCCTATTGCTAAGGTATCCTCGCCTGCTGTCTAAAATATTAAATGACTATTATATCCTTCCCTTAGACTACCTGCCCTCTTTATGGCAGGGACAGTCTTATGGCGAACGATAAATCCGATGACCCTTTAAATCCGATATAAGGACTTCCTACCCTCCTATGGTATGGATAGCCCTGAAAAGCTAACAGAACAAATTTTAAAACTTAGGGTAGTTGCTACAAATTGCTTGCTCTAAATTCAAAATCTTTTCCCACTCTTTTTTTCAAAAATCAAATTCAAAAGACTACGCTTATTTACAAGCTAAAGTTCTTCTTCAAAGCTTTTCTTATTCACACACTACACTTCAAACATTTCAAACAATTCAAAAGTGAGCTAAGCAATTAAGAGCCCATGGATAACCATGGATACAAAGGGTGCTTTAAACCTTCTCTTTGTATAACTTACCCCCCGAACTCAATCTCTTTCGAAAAGGTTTTTTTTCTGTTCTTTTAGCCTTTCTTTAAATTGGATAAAATAAAAGTCGGTGGCGACTCTTGCTTACCGCGACATTTCTTTAAAGTCAGTTCACCGTATTACACTAACAAATGAGAGAAAAACAATATTTGTAACTAACAAAATATTAACGAGTTTAAGATATGACCCATTAACAAACGAATCTGCAAACAAGCCTAAAAAACTGTCAGTACCGAAATATGTCTCATTTCCTTTTCTTTTCTCACTTAAGGTTAAGGCATATTATAACAGTTCTCCACCTTAACTTTAAACTGATGGTGATGTCAATTTAACCCTAACCACCTTGTTTCTCTCTCTCTCTCTCTCTCTCTAAAACATGAATCACTCTTCAACAATTGTGATCAAGTCCAAGCAATGCTTGAACTTTGATCTTGACAATGATTTGGTGAACATGTCTGTTGGATTCTCGTCCGAGGGCACCTTTTAAATATGAATTTCCTTTGAATCTATCATGTCTCTTATAAAGGGTAAATGGATGTCAATGTGTTGTGTACTCTCATGAGAAACTTGATGAATGACTAGATGAATAGCATTTTGACTGTCAAATTTATCTTCACACATTCTTGAGTAATTCCTAACTTCTCAATCATGTCTTTCAGCCATATGACTTCCTTGACCCCTTCAACAAGGACAATATATCCTGCTTGAGTAGTTGATAACATGACCACTGATTGTTGATTTGCCTTCAAGCTTATATTTGTCCAAAATTACATAAATGTAAAACCTAATAGCGATTTTTTAGTGACCACATGATCTGCATAGTTTGAATCTACAAAATCCTCCCAAGTGTCTTCTTCTTTAATTGACCTTGTGTAATTTAAATCACGCTTTAGTGAACCATTCAAATACCTCAACACCCACTTCAAAGCTTCCTAATAAACATGGCTAGGATTTTCATGAATCAACTTATTATGCTAACTACATATGCTAAGTATGGTCTACTACAAAAATACCATACATAATGCTTCCAACTCCACTTGCATAAGGAGTAATCTTCATTATCTTCTCTCTTAGTCAGTTTGAGGGTATTGTGTAATCGAAAGTTTTATGTGATGACCTAAAGGAGTGTTGACAGTTTAAAAATCTTGCATTCTAAATCGTTTCACCATTTTCTTCAAGTAACTAGATTGAGATCAAAACAATTCAGTCTTCTTGCAGATTATCATGATATCCAGAATTAACTTCACCGAGATCTTTCATCTAAAATTCACCATTCAAGATCTCTTTGAGATTACTGATCTTGTTTTTGCTAGAGCTTGCCATTAATATATCTCCAACATGTAAAAGGAGTTTGATGATGAATTTCTTGTTCCTCTTCAATATGTATACACAATTGTCATAATTACTTCTTGCAAAATCATGTTTAAGAATAACTTCATCAAACCGACAATACCACTACTTTGGACTTTGTTTCAACTCATACAATGATTTCTTCAACAAACATACCTTAGCCTTATCTTCTACAAAACCTTCATGTAGATTTTCTCTTCAAGGTCTCCATGTAAGAAAGTTGTTTTGATGTCATAATGATTTCTCTTCAATACGTATACAGAACTCTCATAATTACTACCTATGAAATCATGTTTAAGAATAAATTCATCAAACTGACGATACCACTACTTTGGACTTTGTTTCAAACCATACAATGATTTCTTCAACAAACCCTTCATGTTGTTCTATGTAGATTTTCTCTTCAAGGTCTCCATGTACGAAATTTTTTTTGACGTCCATCTATTCTACGAACATTGACCTACTCGTTGATAACTCAATTGACTATCAATTGCTATCTTTCATGGACTCATATTCTGGATGCAATCAGATTCTGATGTACGGTACTGACCAGGTGACCCATAAGTGGATAAAATATACACAAGTAAAAAGAATTTCGACCTATATGTTATCCGAGACAATTAATCAAATTCTTAGCATTAGAGGCTGAGATGTTTTAGAGTCTAGTATTCATCAAAAGCTAGTTTAGAACTTCTAATCACAGTAGCTTCTAATCATCATCAGACTCTGATCCTTCATATAGTAACCAACACGATTCTTTAACAAAAGGAGTGTTTCATATTCTTTTTAATAAAATCAAATCTTTCAACAGTAAGAGGCTTGGTAAATATTTCATTCCATTGATGATCAGTATCAATGAATTGTATATCTATTACACCCTTTTGAAAATAATCTCTAATAAAATGATGTTTGATTTCAATGTTCTTGGTACGGAATGTTGAACATGATTCTTTGTTAGATAGATAGCAGCAGCATTGTCACAAAATATGGGAATACTGATTCCATAAATCTGATAATCTTCCAACTGACATTTCATCAAGAGGAGTTGTGTGCAACAACAAGCAGCTGAGATGTATTTTGTTTTTGTTGTGCACAAAGCAATAGTTTCCTATCTTTTACTAGCCCAGGATATAAGATTTTCACCTATGAATTGACAACCTCAACTAGTGATCACACTGAATCGCACTGCATAATTGACTCGATTTGCACATGCTTTTCATTATTTTTTAGGTTATTTTTCTTTGTTATCTTTGTTCTTGGCTCGTTTTCAGGTATTATCCCTTTTATTCACTCCTTTGAAGAAAACAAGTGAAAAAGCCAGAAAAAGCAGGATTTCCAGTCAATTCGCGCACTTGGCGTCCAGCTCAGCGGCCGCTGTAGGGAACGCAGTGACGTGTCCCACGTAATCTAGAGGGGTAAGTGCCACGTCCCCATGATTTCCCCCTCGGCCTGCTCCGCGGCCGCCGACCCCCCCTCCGTGGGCTCGGTCTTTGGTTTTGGTTTCCTGCTCAGAAAGAGTTGAGGGGAACTCATGTCTTTACGCTGCTTCAAGAATATCTATAAATAGGAAGTTCATTTCATTTTCATTTTCCATCCAACTTAATCTACAACACTAAGCCTATACGTACTTCTGTAAAAGCAATAATTCGCCACATCGGAGGATTATTGCACCATAGTGTGATTAGGTTGGAGCATTTTATTTCCTTGTCATTTACTTCAAGCACAATTTACTTTTCGCTTGTACCAGATTTAAAGACTCCGATTGGAGCGGGTTTTTAATTAATTTCGCATTCACATTTTATTTATCTTGCCTTTACTTTCTATCTTATTTACCGCACTTATTTATCCCTCATTTCTTTATTTACTTTATTTCTCGCACTCGCTTTTATTACTATTTTTAAACGTTTTCATATGCTTACTTTTATTTCCATGTCTGGCTAAAACTTTAAGGGTTAGAATGTAAGGGTCATTGTCACGATAGTGTTCCAAACGTTGTATTAATAGAAATACTATTGGGTATGTTTTGACTTTTAATTCATGTTTGTTGTACTTAAATGTTTATGGGTAAAATCAAAAGTCGTCCATACTTAAGACTAAACTTGATTAGTTTTTTAACCAAACAAAAAGGGCGAAAGCAGTTTGTTTATTTAATTAGGAATCTTTAACATTTTTTTAGAAAACGATTTTGAAACTATTTTCGGACGCGTTTATGGGTTTGAAATATGATTCTTGGCCCAAGGCCAAGAATCTCTTTAAGTTAATCTTTCTAAGTTAAAATCACTTTTGTACTTTTTTAAGTAACTAATTTCTTAAAAATAGGTTTACTACTTTAAGGTTTGAGGCACCTTTTATAAGTGACAATAAAAGGATAGGATTAAAGAGTAAACTCGATTCTTAGTACACGAAAGCGACAAGTTCCCGTCAAATTGTTCCTTTCTATAAGTAGAAAATATTGCCCTACAAGTAGTTCTATCTATGTACAAATGGAACACTGTTTGATTAATGTGAATTACATTCGAACCTGTGCTTTTTATCTGCAATTTAATTTATCCTTTATTTTTCTGCATTGTACAAATCTCAACTATATCGATCTGCCTTAGATAAGCACCTTAGAAATAGAGTTGATATATTGACGATTGGTCTCCGTGGTTCGATAATTTTGTATATTACTTCGATAGGCTGTGCATATGCAATCACATTTTAGACTCTATAAACAGACCCATGAACTAGGGGATTTTTTTCAGTTCTATCCCTATCATAGTCACCATCACAAAATCCAACTATCTTATAGTCTAGGGATTTTTTACAAATAAACCCTAAATTAGTTGTTCCCTTGACATACCTAAAGATCCTTTTAACAATAGTTCAGCGAGTTTCTCTAGGATTTGATTGAAACCTAGCACTCAGTAAATAAAATATCAGGCATACAAGTAGTTAGATAAAGTAAGGAACCTATCATACCTCTATATAGTTTTTGACAGACCTTGGTGCTGCTTTCCTCTTTGCTCAGATTGCAGGTTGGATGCATAAGAATTGTCATCATTTTGCAAACATCTAGCTTGAATTTCTTCAAAAGATCCTTTGCGTATTTAGTGTGATGAACATAAAATCCTTTCTTGTATTGATTGATTTGAATTCTAAGGAAGAACTTCAGCTCTCCCATCATGGTCATCTCAAACTCAGTCTGCATTGTCTTAGAAAATTCCTCAGAAAGAGTATGTTGTTTTACATACACTTCTTCATAAATCACACAATTTAAAAATGCACTCTGTAGCGGTGAATTTGGTGAGACAAGAGTCATGGGAAGACTTAGCTCATTTTAAACAGAGTCATCACCGCGCTTTATTGTTTCCAAAAAGTAATGGGTGAAAGAGCGAATAAAACCCACATAAGTTTTTGAAATGTTGCGGATAACAAGAGTCGCCAGCGACTTTTATTTTATCCAATTAGGAAAGGCAAAAAGAACAGGAAAGACCTTTGAAATATTTTGAGTTCGGGGGGTAGGTTATACAAAGGGAAGGTGTAAGCACCCTTTGCATCCATGGTTATCCATGGGCTCTTTATTGCTTAGCTCACTTTTTTTGATTTGTTTGAAAAGTTTGAAGTGTAGTGTGTGAAAAATGATTTTGATAAGAACTTTAGCTTGTAAATAAGCGTAGCCTTTCTGAAAGTTTTTGTAAAGAGGTGTGAAAAGTAATTTTGAATTTTAAGTTTTGAATAGAGCAAGCAATTAAAAGCAATTACCCTAAGTTTAATTTTTATGTTCTTTAAGACTTTCGTTCGAAAGGGCTATCCATACCATAAAGAGGGTATGTAGTCCTTTCATTTGATTTGAAAAAAGGGTCATCGGAATTATCGTTCGCCATAAGACTGTCCCTACCATAAAGAGGGCAGGTAGTCTCAGGGAAGGATGAAATAGTCATTTAGGCAACCAGTGAGGATACCTTAGCATTTGAAGGGACAATCATCATTTTATCGCAGGCAACCTCGAGGGACAAGATCATATACTTTTGTAGGCAATATCAAAGGGACTTATGATCTTTGATGATGATAATGAACTGAGGGCAACATTGCTAAGGTTTCCTCGTATTCGAGGAACTTGACTATTTTGATCAAAAGGCAGCAATAAGAGGGATTACCCTAGAGGTGTGTGGGTGCAACAATCAAGTGATTTCGTTCGGATATTTTTATCTTGTATTAGGCAAACTAAATTCATTAAATTGTTGTCACTCCCTATTGTTACTAACCATGCAGTTAAAATATCAGCAGAAAATATAAACCACAGTTATAGTTATAAGGTGCAGAAAGTAAAGGCAGAAAAGTAAATCCTATTTAGTATTACATAAAAAACCTTTTGCAAGCCTATACACATTTTCTAGAATTTAAATGGCAGAAAATAAATGAATTAAAATAAAGGCAAAAATTTAAATGAATAAATAATTAAAGACATACGACATACATAGAGTATGGGGTGAGGAGAGAAATTGCGGAAATGAAGAAATTCAATGTTTAATTACAAAAGGCAAACCTAAAACTTGAAGGAACCTAATGGGTAAAATAAACCTACAGCTTAAAAAGCCTAAGCTTAGGTTGATGGGCAACACCTACCTAATGTATGATTTTTCAGGGTTAAAGGCGACGGTTAGTGATAAAACCTAAAATTAATAGTTATTATTAAAATTACAACCTAAAAATAAATATTAGCCTAAAAAACCTAATTTGATTAAATAAACCTAAGTATAAAAATTAAATTACTGATTAAACCTAAAACTAAGTTAATTAATCCAAATTAAAACCTTAAACTAAAATTATGGTATAAACCTAAATTAAATTATTAATCTAAATTAAATATTAAACTAATTGTTTTTTTAGTTGTTATTAAAAGAAAAGAGAAAGGTTTTTTTTTTGTTTTTTTTGTAAAAAAAGGATTTTAAATTGGTTTGGTAAAAACAACAAAAAGACAATTCATATCAATAAATAAAAAATAAATAAAAAAATTGTAAAAACCTGGGTGTTAGACCCTATATGGACCTTGCTTGAGGTCCATGGTGAGCCTGCGTGCATTTGGCCTTCAGATCTAGTAGAGGTTGAGATCAACGATGGATGATGTGGGGAGCACCGTAGGCTTTGCGTGGGTTGTGTGCGCTGGATTCATCCAATTTGCAAGTGGTAAAAATAAATAACGTGCCTGGGGATCGAACCCAGGCTGTGTATAATCCTCAAATGCTCCATTCGCCAGTTGCGCTAAACTTGTTTGCTGAAATAAAACCAAACTGGATTAAAAAAATACTTAAGTAAGTGATAAGTGGAAAGAGTAAAAAACATGAGTCAGCTAGGCCCCCTGCACTTGACCAACGAATGAGAGGAGGAGAGAGAACGTGGTAACGTTGACCGGCCAATTTTTTTGCGCCATACGTGATCAGTGGGCCATGTATTACTGTTCATCATCTTCTTCAGGGCACCTGCGGATTTTATTGTGTTTTTTCCTTCTGTTTTACCTGCGGATTCTCTTAGCACAATTCTGAGAAAATCAAACTCACAAAAAAACACGTTAGTAAATAATAAACCTTGCCTAGATCCCCTAATTGGCACCTTGCAAATTCAATGGTGCCATTTTTAGGCGCTGAAGATGGCTGCATGTGCGAGAACGAAGATGACGACCTCTCTTGACCAACAATGGCATCTCATGGTTCTTGTGCTTGAACTCAAAACAAACCAATCAAATACGTTCTAAAGGAGTATATAAACATGACTGCATGATTAAAATTCATCTAAATCACGTGAATAATTGAAAACGACTTAAAAAAAATACAAAATTGCAAACCGTGTTAATGGTAAAGGTGGTTTGCGCCGTTTCGAGCTTGGTGAGTAGTGGTATGATCTCCTGAGACTTCAAGGCAGAGGATACGACGACTGGAAACGATTGAAGGTGGCTCAAAAGGATTTTATCGCATGCCCTAATTTCTTGTGAAATTTGGAGACTTTGGAGGGAGGTATTGAGGCTAGGGTTTCGTCCCCTAATTGTGCTGAGTTTAATATAAAAATATAGGAGTCCATTAGGTCAATAGTTTGGGAAAGAAGTTATATGATTGATCATTTGGAAATATTAAAAAAAATTGATTAAAAATCTCATAGAAAAATTCCTATTTTATTCAATCTCTTTCCAATCTCCATTAGCACGAAATTAGATCACCTATAATATCTAATTGGTGATTGGATTTGATTAAAAAAATCTCACCCACCAAATCTTTGATTATTATCTAAATTATTTGATTTATATCATTTTTTAAATGAATAAAAATCAATAAAAATTAAATAAAAATCATAAATTTGTGGCATTGAGATTAGATCTTCTTGATGACTTGGAGAACAATATTGGATCATAAAAGATTGGGCTTCTTTGCAAAAAAATCCAATTTGGCCCTTGGTTTCTTCATACATCTCACTCAAAAATGACCAACTTTGACAAGGCATATCTCCCTCAATCATTAAGGTATGGAAGTGTTCTAGGACTTTTTGAAAAGCCCAAAATGTCATCTACAAGCCACTTTGGAACCTTTTTTGCATTTGGAGATTTTATCTTGATGATATAGGCTTTGAGAAAAAATTGCTTTTGGTTGACTTTCAAAAAGGACCTGTAATGTTTTGGCTCATATCTCCCAAATGAAGCATTTTTTGCCTTGGCTTTAGAGAGACAAAGTTGTAGAGAATTAAATTTTCTTAAAAATAGGCTTTGGTTGGGAAATTTCTGATGTCCCATGTGGAAGTTATGGCTGCTCAAAGTTTAGTTGACTTTTAGGTAAAAAACCCTAATTTAGAAACTTTGAGTTTTGTTGATTTCTGAACTTTCCTTGATGAATCATGATCAATAATTGATCAAATAATGAATGAGACTTCAAAATATTGATGTTGACCAAAAATCAGGAGTTTTGACTGTGATTTGACCATAGTTGACTTTTAGGTCAAACTAGTGACTGTTGATCATTTGAACGGTTGACAGAGAAATCTTATGAATCAGAGCTTGAAACTTGGCATGAGGATACTATGAGGCATATGAGAGGCCATGAAGTCCACTTGAGGTATCAGAGGTTGATTTTACTTGGAGAGGATCAAAACCCTAATTGAAAGCTTGTTGCTTAGGAGACAAGTAAGTGTGCTTATTCCTAAGCATTTGAAAGTCAGGTGGATCAGAATATCTTGAAATATGATGGGAAAATTTTGGGGAATGACAAACACACTCTTAACATCCATTTTATATAAGATAATATTATAATTAGTAGCATGTGAAAGGAGTAGTTTGATTTCCTTTAACCTTGCAACAGCTGCAAAGGTTTCAAAGAAATCTATACCTTCTTGCAGACTATAGCCTTGAGCTACAAGTCTAACTTTGTTTCTTACAACTTATTCTTTTTCATTGATCTTGCTTCTGAAGACCCATTTTGTTCCAATATTGTTCTTCTTATGTGGTTTGGGTACCATATCCCAAACATCATTACTTTGAAATTGTTTCAACTCTTCTTGCATAGCAATAACCTGTCCATCATTTAAAAGTGCTTCATCAATAGAAGTGGATTCAATCATGGAGATAAGTCCTAACATGGATTCTTCTTCTCTGAAGGCATATCTTGTGTTCCTAAGACTATATTTATTTCCACTGATCAACTCTTATGGATGTGAAGTCTTATACTTGAAGGTCTTTTTGGATTGTGTTGCTTCTTAAGAATCATTATGAGCTTATTAAGGTTGGATCAACTTTTGCATTTCCATCTTCTGATTGTTGAACAACTTCTGAGCATACAACTTCTAAAGATTGAGTCATTTATGAACAGTTAGCCACTACAAATTAAGAGACTATTCAACATCCAGTGCTAGGGGTGTCTTCAAATACCTGCAATATTGTAAAACTTTCAACAAGCATTGACATTTTATAGTCAGGATCTTTGTCATAAAATTTTACATGTATTGACTTGTCATACCCCAAAATTTGCCCTCCATATTCAAATATTCAAATAATTTCAAAATTGGATTTTTTATAAAATTTTGAGGTCATTCACATTGACGTCTTGAATTTTATAAATATTTGATTTAAAGTCTATTTTAAAATATAATAATTTACTCTTAAATTATTTATATTTTAATAAATAGCAAAATGTTTTCCCATGCTTCATACACTTTCAATTGGCTTTTATTTCAAACAAATAATATAGCGCAATTGGTAAGGAGGTAAGGCTTGCAAGTACAAAGTCTCGGGTTCGAATTCCACTTCTAACACTTTTTTCTTTTATTTGTTTCTAACTATAGTTTTAATTTTATTTTCATTTATATTAAAAAATCACAAAAAATTTTTTTTTATCATTTTATTTTTAATTTTCGTATTAATTAAATAGGAATTTTTTAAAATAAGCAATTTTAACTTTTTATGCATTTTTAGTCAAAAAAAATCACCAAAAATCATAAAATATTCAAAAAATCCAAAAAAAGAAGTTTTTAATCTTATTTGTCCTATTTTTAGCACTTTTTATAACTTAGGGAACAAGTCAATCTTATTAAATTAGTTTGATTTAATTTTTTATTAGAATTAAAACAAATTGATTTTTGGGCTATGATTTGGTCCATAGTTTTACTATAATTATTTTACTTCTAACCTAATTCATGATGATAAATAGGACTAACAATTCTAACCCTTACTCCGACTCTCTCACTTCTCACAAACACAAAATATTTTCTCCTACTTCTCCTTCTTTAGGGTTACAATTCCGGTTGCAGCACAGTAATAAATTTTCCGGTCTATCAGTCGAATTCTGAAACTACTGTTTCGATTTGCTCCGAATTTTTTCCAGAAGTTCAGAAAAAATCGTAGAACAATACTTCTTTAGAATAGAATTCTAAAGAAATTCGACCCTCAAAATCGCAAATTCCTCTTTTTTCTATTTTATTTGATTTAATTTCTATTTTCATATTTTCAAAAAAATCTTTAAAAAAATTTTAGTTTCGTGCTCTTATTTTATTTGATTTATAATCAGGTTTTTATATTTTTTTGATTTTATTTTAATCACTTTTCTATTTTTCCATTTGTTTTCTTAACCGTAACATTGCGTTGGTTTATGAACAGGTTTTCTATGGATTGACCAAGTGGATGGTACCCCAATTGCTTTTTTGACTAAAAACCTTTTGGTATTTGGCCAAATCAAGGTTATTCATATTTGGCCAAAAACCTTTTGGTATTTGGCTAAATCAAGGTTATTCGTAATTTTGTTCATAATTTAATTTGCTAAATCCCAATTCTTTTCTTGTGTTATTATTATTACTATTACTAATATTCTTATTCTTATTATTATTTTATTTTTGCAGGTACCTCCTTTGGCCAAAGGGGAGCAGGTGTCAATTCTTCCTTACACTTATTTGTTTGCTTCATTGCCCTTGAAAACCTTGGTAAAATCTCTTTTTTTAACCATTAACCCTAAAATATATATAATAGGTAGATGTTGTCCATTTTCATGAATTAGGGTTAGGATTTTATCACATTCTTTATTTTTAGGCTAATAATTATTTTTAGGCTAATAATTATTTTAGGCTAATTAATTTATTTTTAGGCTAATTAATTTAATTTTAGGTTAACCTTTAGAGATTTAGTGTTTATCGCCACAAATACTTTCAACCCTTCATTTTCCCTCGCGATTTATTTTCTCACCTCATACTCCAATGTTTGACGGATGCTTGTTTCAATTCCCGGCCTTTGGGTAAAACTTGTTTATTTATTTTTTTCCATTTAAATTCTAGAAAATGTGTATAGGTCACAAAAAGTTTTCTTGTAATAGCCTTAGGTTTATATTTCTGCCTTTTCATTTCTGCCTTTATTTTTGCATTTATTTTCCGCCTTTTCCCCCCGATTTTTGGTTTGTAATTCCCCCTCCCCGAAGCCTTGTAATAGCGTAGGAACTTTTAATCCTGCCTTTATTTTTAACTGCGTGGTTAGTAACCCTAGGGAGTGATAAACCTTGAATTGAATTTAGAATCACTAACTCATACAAGATAAAATATCCGAACTGAATCACTTGATTGTGGCACACACACACCTTTATGGTAACCCTTCATATGTCGTCTGTTGCCTTTCGATTTAAAAAATAGTCAAGTCCCTCGAATACGAGGATACCTTAGCCTGCTGCCTACGAATAAAATCATCATATGAGATCTAGTCCCTCGATGTTGCCTCGAATAAAATGATGATCATCCCTTCGAATGCTAAGGTATCCTCACTGGTTGCCTTAATGACTATTATATCCTTCCCTGAGACTACCTGCCCTCTTTTTGGTAGGGACAGTCTCATGGTGAACGATACTTCCTCGATGACCCTTTACATCCAATGAAAGGACTTCCTACCCTCCCATGGTATGGATAGCCCTTTCAAACTGAAAAGTTAAAAGAACAATTTTTTCTAACTTAGGGTAGGTGCTCCTAATTGCTTGCTCTATTCAAATTCAAATTCAAAATTCCAATCTCTTTTTCCCACTTATTTTCAAATATTTTCAAAACGGGGCTACGCTTATTTACAAGCTAAAGTCCTTATCTTTTCCTATTCACACACTACACTTCAAACATTTTTGAAAACAAAGTGAGCTAAGAAATTAAGAGCCCATGGATAACCATGGATACAAAGGGTACTTACACCTTCCCTTTGTATAATTTACCCCCCGAACTCAAAGTCTTTTTAAAAGGTCTTTTTCTGTTCTTTTAGCCTTTCCAATTGGATAAAATAAAAGTCGGTGGCGACTCTTGCTATCCGCAACATTTCAAAAAGTTAATTCTCCCACCGTATTACATGACTCTTTGACCATCCTGGTATCAGAGTTATATATCCTGTATGCCTTTGTTGTTCATAATTTAGCATGTACATCCAAACGGATGAAAATAAGAAATGCTTGACTTTCTTCCTTTGAAGAGTTCATATGATGTTTTTTTTTAAAATAGGTCTGATATAGATTATGTTTTGAACATAACATATTGTGTTAACAACTTCTACCCATAAGTACTTTGGTAAATTGTTTTCATGGGTCATGGTTCTAGCCCTTTTTTGTAAAGGTTTGTTATTTCTTTCGACAAATCCATTTTGCTCTAGAGTTCTAGGATAAGATAACTCATGGAGAATTCCAAGTTTTTCACAAATTTTTTTGCTAGATCCGTGATTTTAGGATTGGCAGAACTTTGCTAAAATATGGTGCTTGAAAGATGTTAAGCAAGATGTCAAAAAATCATGATCTTCTGATTCAATTGAGTATGAGCTTACATTGAAAACCATATGTCCTGACTGATGTCGTGACATTCTGAACATGAACAACAATACAAGATGTGTGGAATCTTAACAAATTTGATTTTATTTAAGATTGATTCTGTGATATTTCTTTTGGATATATGTCAATAACTTTTTGTAGGTCAAGAAGATTTAATTTGGAATTAGTGAATCAAATCTCCAATAGAATTAAAGTTTCTAAAATTGGATGATTGAGACAATTTGGTAAACTTGAAGATTTGTTTCAAAATTCAAAAAGATTTTTCTACATATTTGTTGCAACTCTCAGCTTGTGGATCAAGTAAAGTTTTTTAAAAACCATGGATTGCTGAAGACTATTTAAAGAGAACCCTAGAGACCTAATGTAACTAAGGCTTTCTCAATTGTAAAATTAGGGGAAGTTTAGAAGTCTTAGGTTTTAAGAGTCTATTGAGTTTTAAGTCACCCACGTATCTTTTGATATTGTGTGGTAGACTGTTTGTTGCTTGACTGTTTGTCAAGTTATTTTTCTCACTCTTAAAGTTTTTATGCATTAAGTTGAGTATTGTTCTTGGTTGAAGCTTTTAAGCAAAACTAAGTATTTTTTATTTGAGGTGTAATCTTCTAAATTGGGTTGTTCTTGATACAGTCAATAGGATTAGGACTGTTTGATATCATTGAGGTGATTTAGGAAGTGGGATGGTGATTTCTAATATCTAGATGTTAATTTCTAGGTAGAAGTTGCACTAGGTAGCGATTAAGTGAGAAATTGTAAACTGGGATTTTTTAGCTTTGAATTGATACTACTAATAGTTGATTTCCTTCTTGTCTTGGTAGCCCCCAGATTAGGTGTTGTTGCACTGATCTGGGTTAATAATTCTGTGTTGTTTATCATTATGCAATTTTAAATTAAGTATCAATTTCAGTCTGATGTGTCTGGTTTGTTTCCAGATGTCGTAACATATGTCTTGACATCATGTGTTGCTAAGACAGTTGTGTTAGAATATGTTGTTTGTATCAGAAATTTCAATTGTTATTAGAGCAGGCACCCTGTGTGTTTATTGGGGGAGCTTCAGGGAGATATTTTTCTGGTACTATTTGTTTTTTTTAAAAAGCTAGAGTGATAGCATTCTGGAAATCAATGACCAATATAATTTTAAAGTTTGTTTGGTTGGAAGAATCATGGTGTTAAGAAGACCGAAGGGAAGAGTCTAAAGTGGGTCTCTCTAACCTTGAAGTTGTCAGTACCATTATAATGTAATTGATAAGTTTTTGTTCCAGACTCTTTATCACTTGTATTAGGGCCAAAGATACTTGGGAATCTCTCAATTCCACTCATAAAGGCACATCTAAGTGTGTTTGGAAGAAAATAGTTCATATGTGAGGGTGATTAAGAATAAGTACTATGATCTCTAATCAAGAGGGTTGACATGAAAATGACAAGCTATTGAAGAAGAGTATTCTTTTTGTTTCCAACTCTGAAGGATCTTGTGTTCTGATCTCTAATGAAGGATTTCTTATAGCTATTATGTTCCTTAGAAGGTAATCCAACCAGTCTTTTTTAGGAGAAAGAACTGAATTTCTAGACAAATGTCTAGAACATCTGTTCTGACATCAACAAATCTATGATACTCAAGATAAAGCTGGAGCTGGAGGCAAAATCCAATTAATGTCAAAACATTCAATAAAGTGAGTGTGAAGACCTTGAATTCTTTGTGGAGCATATTGCCCTACCTATCTTAAAGAATAACTGTACGGTTTGTTTAATTTCTTCTCTTAAATGAGGGACATGTTCATGACTTTATATCTACCAAGGATGTTATTGGTCTGACTGGAAAATGGATTTCTAATGGAGTCTTCAGTATTGAAGAATTACCTCATGATGAACTGGCGGTTTATTCAAAAGATATGTGCTTCATGAGTAGAAGGGGTTGTCAACCATGAAGGGAATAAGAGGTGACTATTTCTCATCTTATGTCTTAAGAGAAGGAAGGTTGTTTACCATCTATTACTTACAGAGTAAGGCAACTCTATATAATGATCAAGTATTTGAGGGTAGCTCAGATCAGATGTAGGAATTTCAAGTGAGGTAGTAACTTTGGGATTTTTTTTGTGTTTGATTTCAGAAGCAAAGGCCTCTATTTATAGGCACAATTTTTGGTTTGTGGGGGGGAAAATCAGACCATTTGGTTGATTCAAACAAAAGTTATGTGACTTTGCTTCTTGGTTAAGAAATGAGAAAGTTTTGGTTCCTATGGTGAAATACATACTTTAAGCATGCCTTAGGGTGACTCTTTTGTAGCTTAGATGGTTGCTTTTTGGCTTTGAAATGCTTTTGGTGTAGAGAGAACAAGTTAGAGTCTCAATGCATTGACATTGTGCAAAAAGTTGGCTTTACTAGAATGGAAGTGTAACCTTTCTTCTCTTAATGGCAAAATGGATTAGATAATGCTTGAATCAAGTGAATTATAGCTCAAAATATTGTGTAATCTTCTGATTATGGATAGATTCAGAGGTTTAGAGGTCTTCAAAGCAAGATTCCAACTTGGTTTCTTCATGGAAATGGACTTGAAATTCAAGAATGGAACACCATCTTCATCTCTTCGAATCTCCCAGCTCATAAGTGCTATGGAGGAGTTCTAATATTTTTTTAGAAAGCCCTAAACATCCTTTACATCTTTCAAGTTTGATGTTTCTTCAAATTCTAAAGGAATCTTGATGGAAAGTGGGGTCAAAGATGCTTACTTTTTGAGAAAAAATCTGCCTATTTGCAAAATTTTCTAAGTGTTGAAAAAGCAGACAACTTCAATGCTTCATAACTTAAAAACCATTCATCTTTTGGAAAGTAGTTCATAATGACAAAGTTGTAGATTTTGACTTTTTTATTCAAATTGAGATTTGGGGCACAAAATTTGGCCAAGAATTGAAGAAGTTATGACCTTTCAAAGTTGAGTAAAAAACATGTATTTTTCATGAAAAAGTCAAAACCCTAATTGTTGACTTTTTTATTCTTGATTGATTTTCTTAATTTTTCTTTATCATATTACTTCAATAATCATATATTCATGATCTTGACCTTCAAAAGTCCATGGTGACTAAATTCCTCAAAAGTCAAAGGTCATCTTGAACAGTTGACTTTTTACATATGAATTAATTTCGTGCAAATATCAATTGAATCAGGATCTTCCACCTAAATGAATGTTATGATTGGATTATAATGAGGCATTGGAGATCCTTGAATCATGATTTGATCCATGGAACCATTCTTTGACCAAAAGTTAACTTTCCAGAGAATTAGGCCAAAAACCCATATTGTGTACCAAATGAATTTAAAAGTTGTTGATCTTGAATTGAACCACACTTGTGTAACACCCCAAATCTACCCAACGAATATTTAATAAAATCAGAGTGGTGAAATTCAACATACAATTGGGATGTCACATTCAACGTAAAACAACAAACAACTTAATCACATATATCATAGATACATAGCACATAACTCGGATGAACCGATAAAACCTGTTTACTCTTTTAAAAAAATAAAAACAACTTTTATTAATAATAATAATATCAATTATTCAACTTCACTTCGCATAATATTTTTATTAAACTAAAACAACTTCACCAACATCATATTACTTCATAAATTCCACTTAAAAGTTAACAACTTATAGTTATAACAACAATTAAAAGACAATCGTTCATCCCCCCGAGTGCTACGTATCAGAGCAAGACCCAACTCGAACTAACAGCAACTAAAGACTTCATAAAATCACTTCAAACTCCCACCGCTATCTTGAGTACCTGTCCATTTCCCATGGTAGGGAAACATCATTCAGAAGGGGTGAGATATCTACCAATATAAACAAACGCATGATAAATAATATATTAGAATTAAATCATACAAAATTATCACTTCACAGTCATAAAACTATAAATCACTTCACATCGCAAAAAATCAACTCATGTCACTTCAAATGAGACACAACTGTGCATATGCATGTGGTACCCAGGGCTTCAGCCCCCGTCGCCAATTGCCAGTTAAACAGAGGCATCAAGGCATAAGCCTTCGTCGCTAATTTGCCAATCCAGGCCGTCGCCAAAATATGCAATGTATGCAACTCGATAATGCACATCACACAATATACAACATAAACAACGAATCCTCGTCGCCAGGCATAAGCCTATATCACCAATTCATTTACCAATAATTAGAGGTAAACATCGTCACTGAAACATCCTGCAACTTCGCATAAAACAACAAAATATAGCAACATACACATCACTGATAAATCCCAAAGAAAATAGCAACTCATCGTATTCAACATAATGCACGAAACAACCAATATACAACAACGTAATTATAATTCCACACTCATTCAACACTCCAACAAAATATTTTTATTAACTTATTCTATACTCTTAACTCGTGACAATTTATAATAATTAATAATTATAACTCGACAGAGTTTCCAAGAACTCTAAACAATTCTATAATAATCTCTACAACTCTAAAGTGCCAAAAAATACTCTACTGACAACTCTTACAGGTAACTCTTATGCGCCAAATTAGCTAATGGTCTGACTCAAGTAATAAAACAACTCTAAAAGGTCAAATATTTTCAATTTAAATTCTACAGTTTATTTTTTTTTTTTTTAGATTTTACGCTAAACAACTCGAAAGAAACTCTGACAACTCTAAACATGTCAACGTTACTCAAAAATAGAAATATAACTATTAATAACTCAAAACAACTCTTAATACTCTATATTGACAACTCTATCGACAACTCTAACAACTCTATTGATAACTCTATAAGAATGAAAATAATTAAATTGGCCAAATAATCCAAATATTTACCTCTAACTCCAAATTCTTAAAATTATTACACTAATAATATCAAATCACTATATTTATTATTATTATCATTATTATTATTATTATTATTATTATTATGGAATAAAAATATGTATTAGTAAATTGAAACTCATTCTCAATTTAACTACTACTAATACGCAACAGTATTATATGATATCATGATGCTACAGTAGTGATATATACCTCATGAAGAAGTGACGCCATATACATGAACAATTTTTTTTATGCACTCACTAGTTGTTACAATGTAATTACTTCGTCTACCAAAACATGGTGATACTGATACATATATGTTACCGATTTCAACACTTGCTGCTACAGTATCGATAGAATTATTCACATATACTATTATTTTCATGGAACGATCAAAATTAACAGAATCGATACACAATCAAATAATTATCCTACACACAATTCATACCAACAGAGATAATTCTATATAATTTGATCCCCGCATACGATTCATCATAAATCCGGTTATAGAGTTAGAACCCCACCCTTACCTTATTTAACGGTCACTCTAACTCCGATCAAATTCCTAATTTCTGTTTCCGGTTTGCACTTCTCGTATCCTCTCCTTCCAAACCCTTGTGCTTCCAATTCCTTGCACTAGTTTTGTTTCTACGTAAAAACCTAAATCTCATGTTTCTATTCTTTTTAATAATACTACTAATTCCAATAAATCTCCTTGTTTTAATGGGCTTAATTCTACACCTCCTGTTCTACTACTTCTAACACTAAAATAGGCCCAACATAAAATAATTCTACTAATCTATACTTATTTCCAATATTATTTCATTAAACTCCCTATTTACTCTTTATCTCATATTTTCCGGTCTAATCTTATTTACTCGGAAAATTCCCAAAACGATACACGTCACTCTAATAATATTTATAATACTAAAAATATTAAAAATCTTGATTAATTATAGACCCGCTATCCCGAACTAATATCGACTAAATCGTCCCAAAATACGAAAAATTTCACTAAACACTCCAAACGTCTAGATTAAGCGAATAATCGAATTTTCGGGCGTTACAACTTGGGCTTGGGCTTGGATCTTGAATTATAAGCCTCAAAACTCTAATTTTCCCGATGCCGCTAGAGCGGAAAAATAACCAGAGTCGCCACTAATATATTTATCCCATTAAGGGAAAGGAATATCAGAAAACCTAACAAAGAAAAAGAACAAGGTCTTACAACCAGAGAACTGAGTACGGGAGTCGGTTACGCGAGGGAAAGGTGTTAGCACCCCTCAAGTCCGTAGTACTCGACGGGATCCACCTATGTTTATTTCTAATCAAAGGGTATAATCTATGTCTAAAGCCTAATGTGAATGCATGCAAAAGAAACACGGGGAAAAGAAGGAATATTTACAAAATTGTGCTCGCTTAGGCCCCGCGACCTAATGCCTACGTATCCCTTACCAGGAATCAGAGCATCGTAGTTCGGCTCAACAATTTCCATTTTTTTGTGTTTTTTAGGTGAACAGAGGTTAAGATCACAATCCAACGATGCTCGACCTTTGGAGACTTATACGCCTAAGTATGGAAAGGACTTAACATGCTCTTAGAAGCAAAAGAAAATGCTTTGGTTTGTATTTTTTGATGTAGATGGGTGATGAACAAGTCCCACTACCGGCTCATTCATCACCTCTCTATTTTGTTTTAACTCTGAGATTTGAACCATGTGAGTATGTGAATAGAAAAGAAACAGATTAGGGAATACGCCCACTCGCCTATCTTCATTGTGTAAATGAAAGTATGGTTCTCATCAATATTTATTAAGTATTTTATGAACCAAACATAAAGAGTTGGATCTTCACTTTGTCAGAGAGAGAGAGAGAGTCTTGGAAAACAAGCTCAAAATTCAACATGTTCCAGCCTCTGCACAGTTAGCTGACATTATGACCAAGCTTCTTCCTAGTGTAGCATTTCAGGACTTAAGGAGCAAGCTCAAAGTTGTTCCACTACCACCACCTTGATCTTGAGGGGGAGTATTAGTGTACATTGTTGTATTGGGCCTTAGTGTATTGGGCTTTCTCTTTGCAATGGGCTTTAGCTTATTATTCTCTTATGTTGCTAGTTCCTCAACTTCTAAAGTGTGGAACACTCTGAAGGAACTTCAGAGGAATCAAGAAGTTGTTTTTGATCGTCTGGCCAAGCAAGATGATACGAACCAAGAGTTCAAAACTTGGATGCAGAAGTCTGAAGAGACTTCTAAGAAGCAGGCAGAAGATACCGCTGATATCAAGAACATCCTAGCCCTCTTAGCTTATAAGCTTTCTTAGTATGTATATTGTGTCTTTAGGAGTTTTCTTTTGTTTTTTGCATCTTCCTTGTATCTTCATCTGATTATCAATGAATTTTTGTTCTTTCCCTTTCATTGTTTGTTTTATTTCATCTGAATCTTTTTTATTCTTTTTGATGACTGACAAAAAGGGGGAGAAACGTATGCTGCTGAATTGATTTTACTATATCAGTTGTCAGGCTTAAGTCTCAACATTTTCTAACAGAAATGCAAAGATCTGTGCTTGACAGTTTTGCAGGATTATGAAGATCTGAAGATCTCAAAAAGGAGGGAAACGTATTATGAACAAGAATGTGAAAGATCTGAAGCAAATAAACTTCAATACTCTGATAAGCTGGTTCTTTAAAGAAGGATTCAAAGCTCTGATATTGTTCAAAGGAAGCATCTGAAAGGAAGCATCTGAAAGGAAGCACTGAATCATCTTCAAATAAATGCTCTGATACGCTGACTATCTAAGGAAAATTCAAAGCTTTGAAGTTGTCCAAAGGAAGCTCAGAATCATCCTCATATGAAGCTCAACTGTAAAGTCTCTTCTAAAATGGAAAATACTCAGGGAAGTCTTTTTATAGTAAATTCATCTGGTATTTATTTCAGGGGAGATTATTAATCTCAGGGGGAGATTGATTTAACTTGCTCTGATTATTTGCATTGTGCTATCATTTTGTTTTCATCTTTTATGCTGGATACAAATTCATATCAATTATGTATGTTTTTGTCATCATCAAAAAGGGGGAGATTATTAGAACATGAATGTTCTGATCATATTTTCTAATTTTGATGATAACATTAGATATGAATTTTGTATAAGACAATGTGGTACTCTAATAGATTACATTTTACATTTCAGGAAAAGTATAAAAGAGTATGCAACATTTCATCCTTCAGATGCTCTGACCCAGATTTTCTGGATGGCCACATCAGAACATGACCTTGAAGACATCAGAAGATGGTCTTGAAGTTGTCAGAACATGTCTATGAGAAGCAAGCTCTGAAAGGTATCACGCTCAAAAGAACTTCCAAAGTCGGATGCGCTGAAGTTCTGATCTGCACCAAACGCTGGAAACTTTGATGAACAAAGCAAATCATAAAGTATGATTCCAAAACAGAAGCAAATGATGAAAAGTTAGAAAGGCTAGTATGTGTGTCTGACAAAAGGAACGTTGGAAGTATGGCTTCAAAAGGCAAAGTCAAAAGTAGCAGTTAATGCAAGGCTTAAGGGAGTTGACAAAAGCCTGAAACATTAAATGCAGTATTGTACTGTTTACGCAAAGCATTAAATGCAGAACTATTCAACGGTCACATTCTCACGCCTATAAAAGGAACAAGTATGTCAAAGAAAAAGGCTACACCTTACGTTATAAACTAATAACGCGCTCTGATTCCTTATCACGTAAAAACTCTTGATCAAAGCAAGCAAACTTCATCTTCAAGCTCACATACTTTTGTATTCTTAGTGAGTTATAGAACTTAAGCTTAAGAGAAAAATCACTTGGCGATTACAGCTTTATTAGAAGCAACTTTAATCTCTTGTATTTGATTAAATATTTTAAACCAAAATTCCATGAGTGATCAAGTTGTGATCTGTAGATACAAGAAGACTTAGAGGTTGATCTAAGTGGAGAACCATTGTAATCATTTTTTATTAGTGGATTAAATCTTCAGTGGAGGTAAATCACCTGTGAGTGTGGACTGGAGGTAGTTTGAGTTCAAACGAACCAGGATAAAAATAATTGTGTTCATTATTTTATTTGCCAAAAAGAAAAAACCCTTATTCAATCCCCCCTTTCTAAGCGTTTTTCACTCCTTCAATTGGCATCAAAGCGCCTTGGTTCTAGGTGCAAACACTTAACAGTGTTAGACAAAAGATTCAGGAGAAAAACACGCAAATGGCAACTCCAGTACCACCTTCTACTAAACAAAACAACAATGGTAGTAACAGCTTCAATGGATACAACAAACCACCAGTCTTTGATGGTGAAAATTTTGAATATTGGAAAGATAGGCTAGAGAGCTACTTTCTATGTCAAGATGGTGACCTTTGGGACTTGGTGTTGGATGGTTACAAACATCCAGAAACTGGTGGAGTCAAAATCAACAGACAAGCTATGAGTTATGCACAAAAGAAAGATTTCAAAAATTATCATAAAGCAAGAACCTTATTGTTAAATGCTATATCTCATGTTGAGTATGAGAAGATAACTAACAGGGAAACAGCTCATGATATTTTTGAATCTTTGAAAATGACTCATGAAGGGAATTCTCAAGTCAAGGAGACCAAAGCTCTGGCTCTCATCCAGAAGTATGAAGCTTTCAAGATGGAAGATGATGAAAATATTGAAGCAATGTTTTCTCGATTCCAGACTCTGACAGCTGGACTGAGAGTTCTAGACAAAGGTTATACTAAAGCTGATCATGTCAAGAAGATAATCAGAAGTTTACCCAGAAGATGGGGACCAATGGTTACGACTTTCAAGATAGCCAAGAATTTGAATGAAGTATCCCTTGAAGAGCTCATAAGCGCTCTAAGTGAAGGATAGAAAAACACTTAGAAAGGGGGGGTTTGAATAAGTGTGACTTTAAAAACTCTTAAGATAAAAACAATTGCACAATGATTTTTATCCTAGTTCGTTCTTAACGAAACTACTCCAGTCCACCCCCTTAGAGTGATTTACCTCAACTGAGGATTTAATCCACTAATCAGTCTTGATTATAATGGTTTTCCACTTAGATACCTTCTAAGTCTTCTAGAGTATTCTAATCACACCTTGATCACTCTAGGAACACAATGCTTAGATACCCTCTAAGACTTCTAGAGAATCCGATCACAACTTGATCTCCTCTAGTTCTTTACAAATGAATGTAAACAAATTCTTACAAGAGTTACAATGCTTCTTAATAATCTATAATCACAATTGTGATTTTTCTCTTAAGTTTAAGCTTAATCTCACTAAGATATTACAACAGTAATGAAGTGAGGTTGAAGATGAAGTTTTGAGAGCTTTTCACTTTGACAGCGTTTCTGTATGTTTGCATAGAGTGTTGTATGCAGCTTCTCATAAGAACTTCTATTTATAGGAGTTTTAAGAAGATGACCGTTGGGAGAATTTAATGCGTTGCATGATCCGTACAACATTGCATTTAATGTTTCACTCTTTTGTCAACTACCTCGAGCCTTGCTTTTCCTGCTTTAACTGACTTTGCCTTTAATAGCTTCTAACGTTCCTTTTGTCAGTCAGCGTAGCCTACCATCTTGTACTTGCTTCTGATCTGATCTTTGTAGATACAACGTTTGAATATATCAGAGTCAAATAGCTTGGTGTAGAGCATCTTCTTGTCTTCTGACCTTGAAGTGCTTCTTAGCGTGATACCATGAGAGCTTCAGTGCTTCTGCTTCTGATCTCAAGTTCTTCTGATGCTTCAATAGACCATGTTCTGATTCTGCTTGTAATACGGTGAACTAACTTTATCGAAATGTCACGGTTAAGCAAGAGCCGCCACCGACTTTTATTTTATCCAAATTAACAGAAAGGCTTAAAGAACAGGAAAAACCTTTTAAATAAAAACTGAGTTCGGGGGGTAATTTATGCAAAGGGAAGGTGTAAGGCACCCTTTGCATCCATGGTTTTCCATGGGCTCTTAATTGCTTTGCTCTTTTGAAAGAAAAAGTGTGGAAAAGAAATAAGACTTTAGCTTGTAAATAAGCGTAGCTTTTTGAATGTTTTTGAGAAAAGGGTAGAAAAAGATTTTAAACCAGAGCATGCAATTAAGGGCAAATTACCTGGTTAGATGAAAAAATGTTCTTTTTAGCCTTTCAGGGCTATCCCTACCATAAGAGGGTAAGGAAGTCCTTTGATTTGGAGGTTGAAGGGTCGTCGAGTTATCGTTCGCCATAAGACTGTCCCATGCCATAGAGGGGCAGGTAGTCTAAGGGAATGATCAGAATAGCCATCATCGTTAGGCAACCAGAGGATACCTCAGCACTTCGTAGGCAACTTCGAGGGACGAGGTCATATTTGGCGAATCGAAGGCAGCATCATTAGGGACTTATGACCTTTGAATGAATCGAGGGCAACATTGTAACGACCGTTTTTCTTTAATTCCTTATTTATGTGAATTAATTGTGATCTATGTGTTAATTATATGCTTGGTTGATTTTATGTTGTTTTATTTGGGAATTATTAGTATATAATATAAAATAATAAGGGTGGTTGATAATTGGGCCTAAGTCGATGTTAGTAAGTGAGGGGTGTTAGTTAGAGCCCATTAGTAATTTAAGATAGTAAGGGTTTAACTAAAATAAGGGTTTTAGAGGAAATAGAAATTAGAAGTTCATTTTGGGGTTTTGGTGAAAGAAGAGTAGAGTGAAGAGAAAGAGGAGAATCTCAAGGTTGAAGCTAGAGTTGTCTTCAATCCAAACCTAAGGTAAGGATGGGATTCTTTCATGCTAAAGGGATGTATGATGATGTTTTGGGTGGGGTTTTGATTATATGTTGTTATCCATGATTGTGTAGAAATTGAATAGAGATTGTTAGGGTTTATAATTGACTTCTATGAAATTGTGAATCTAAGCATGATTGAAGATGTTATGATGTTAGAAGACCCATAATAGGTGTTATAATTGTGTCTATAACATGTATTCTATTGATATTCGTGATGCTTGGTGTTTTCCAACTTGATTGGGTTGAGTTTAGGGGTTTTTGAATGGGTTTCGTATGCTGTTTTCTGTGTTTGGGGTTTTCTGAAAATCGCCAGTTCGCGCCGCGAACCCTTGTGCGCGCCGCGAACCTCTTGGCAGAAACTTGGGAAAAACTGGATCTGCTCAGTTCGCACCGCGACCCCTTGTGCGCGCCGCGAACTGCTTGGCAGAAAGTTGGGGATTTTTGGATTTGCTCAGTTCGCGCTGCGAACCTTGTTGGCGCCGCGAACCCTATTTTGCAGAATTTTTCCTAAACTTTGAAATGATGTAACTTTTGAACCGTAACTCCTTTTTAAGTGTCGTTTGAACCTATGCGAAGCTATAATTGAGACCTTTCTAATGAATATGATTTAGGAATGCTTATAAACCTTTTTGAATCCTTCTTTAAATGTATTTGTGTGATGTTATGATTTGTGTGGTGAAGTGGTGTGTTGTTGTATGATGATGCAACGTAGCGACGTGATTGGGAGGTGATGAATTACTATAAAAGTAATGATGTTTAGTCGGTATTTGTGATGTATTTGTGAATGTCGTGTTTGTATGGATGTTGCATTTAGTGAGTCACATCCATTGCATAAAGAGACGGTGGCCTTATTGGCAATTAGCGACGGTGTGCCCAATGGCAAATCTTGAGACGTGGGAGCTTTACTCCAAATGGTACCACATGCATTTGCATAAGTCGAGTCACATATGAATTGCATTCGAGTCTTGTTTGATTATGATGTGGTGACTTGATGATGAGATGCTTGTTGCGATTGTGTGGAATCTTACTTGCGAATTGTATATATAGTCATAGTTGAATTGATGATATTGTTATCGTTCCTTAAGTTGGTTATGTGTTGTGAAATCATTGTATTGAGTATGGGGATGAGAAGTGGTGACCAATGTATGATCTTTTCTCTTGCTTAGAATATTATCATACGTTTCTTTATAATGAATGATATCTCACCCCTTATGTTTGAATGTTACCCTCCGTTGGTAACGTGCAGGTAACGACGTGGAGTAGCCGTGTACCTTATAGCTCGAGTCGGTGTGTCAATGATCTGATACGTAGCACTCGGGGGGATGTTTGCGATACTTGCTTGTGTCTTGTTTTATGTTGATTATCTTTTCTTGAACTTTGATGTTGTGTCTTGTGGAGACGTTTTGGACACCTTGTGCCATGTTGGCAAGGACATATGTTGATCTAGATATTATGTTGTTATTTGAATTCCGCTGCAATGTGATGAAGTTGTTTGGATTTAAAAGATTGATGAATTATGAGTTTCCTCTGATATAAGTGTTATGTATCCATGTACTTTGAGCATGAATTGTAGTTTTGTTTAAGTCGAATATGTGATGCCTCAAATTTGTTGCTTGTTTCGATGTTTTATACTCTGATTTCTCTTATTATTTGAGGGATAGATTTGGGGTGTTACAAACATTGCTGAGGTATCCTCGTATTCGAGGGACAAGGCTATTCTGCATAAAACACAAGGCAACAGGCAACAGGCAACATGCAACAAGAGGGGTACCATAAAAGGTGCGTGGGTGCAACAATCACGTGATCATATTCAAAATAATTTATCTTGTAATTAAGTGATTCTAATTCAATTCAGGGTCACCACTCCCTAAATTACTAACCACACAATAATTTGAACAACATTAAGTGCCTTCAAGGCCAAACAATACAGCCTCGAAGTAGTTACAAAAATATTATGGGGATGGGGAACAGAGAAATAACAGAACCAACAGTGCAATAAATCTGACACAAGTAATAATTAAAAGAAAATAAAAAAGATGAATTTCAGGGTTACCGAACATTCGAGCTTTGACTGGTTGGCTAACCTGAAAATTGGAAAAGGAAAAATAAACACGAAGGGGTGAGTGTAGGAAGAGTTCATTGACTTTTGAAGTTAAACCCTAATTTTAAATAAAAGAGGCAAAAATAAAAATGTATTTAAATCAGTAAAGAATCAGAACTTAGCTTTTGTTCTGATATGGCGCGTAGGCGGACGAACCCTGATGGTAACCCTGAAACTGCACCACGAAAAAGAAAATTTCTTAGTGCATGACTGATCGAATGATGAACCCTACTTTAGCCCAAAAGGTGAACAAAATATAAAATGATATTTAAACAAACCCTAAAAAAGGGTTAATGGAATCGAAGGTTCGAATAACTAGATAAAACCAAAACAAATCGAATAATTATAGGGTTTAAAACAAATATTTTAATTAATTAAATGTATAAACTGACAAAATTAAAATTAAAAGAATATAGGGAAAATCGAATTTCGATTAAATAATTAAAAAGTCATAAAGAAAAAACAAAGGATAATATGAAATAAATTTAATATTTTAATATGTAAAAAAACAAACAAAAGAAACCAAATAAATAAAAACTTTAGAGAAAAGAAAAAAGAATTCTTAGCTTTTTATTCTGTGTGGTTCGCCTTTGAGGGTGCATGGTAGGCTCCCTGCTTGATGAACGTCTGATCTGGTACTAGAGAGATCCAACGGTCTGATCTCTGGAGGTGCATCATGAGCTCAAACACAGTTGAGGCGCTGGATCCCTGAAGCTTAAGTCTCAAAATGTTTATATAAAAAATATGGGATGCACCACCAAGGATCGAACTGATAACCGTGAGGTTACATGCATCCGCTAGTTACCATCCAGGCTATAATTATTAGTTGTCAAGTAAATGTGTGTAAAAGATAATAAGAAAAACAAATGGTCAATGGTAGAACCCACGCGTTGCCAGTTGTCCGGTCCTCATTCGTTGAAACCAAAAAAATTTGAAAGAGGTGAACGCGCCCAATCTCCTTCTTCTTCCTCACGATGGATTTTCATGACCAGGGTTTTACCTACGGTTTCTTTCCGTAGCAACAGAGCTTTACCTACGGTTTAACCGTAGCTATAGGGCCTGCAACAATCAAACTCACAAAATATAGCAAATAAATTCCATACAAGGTCAAGGATCGATCAAAAAACACCTACTGAATTCAATGGTACCAATAATTTTTCCTAATTTTGCCTATCCCATAAGGCCCCAATTTTGTAGTTATGAACCCTAGTAATGGTGAACGCTTCGTTTGGCACCTAAGCTTCAATCAAACTATCCAGATAGTGTCGAAAACTCAAGACAAACACAATTACAGGATTAGATTCCAATAAATATGCATGAAAGTATGAAATCGAAAAAAGAAAAAGAGGTGTGAACCGTGATTGCGTTTTGGCGTTTCTGGGCATGGGAATGGCTTATGAATGTCTGGAATGAATCAGAGAAGATCATGGAACATATTGGAACACTTTGTTTGGCCTGAAACGATCCAAAACCTTGACTGCTAACTACTTGAATGACACTGATTTCTTGAGCTTTTTAGGGTTCTTGGAAGCTGTAATCCGTGCCAAACAATCCCCTTATGCTCTTTACAAGTTATGTATATATAATAGGTCAGATTAGGGTGACAAAACTTGACTAAATCTTAATGAATCAATCATTGGCAATTTGAATGAAATTTGATTGAAAACATTCCTAATTTTAGCAAAATCATTCTATTCTCTCACCAATCTTGCATCCACGAAATTTGAAGCAAATATGGACTATTTTGATGATTGAATCTAATTGGAATTTTCTCTTAAATCAAATATTTGCCTATCACTTTAATTATTTGATTTCTATTATACTTTAAATGAGTAAAATTCAATATAAAATCAAATGATTATCACAAATTCGTGGCAATAGGATCTTGGGCTCTACACATCATGAGGATAGAAATTGGATCTTAAAAGTGTGGGCCTCTTTGCAAAAATATCCATTTTGAAGCCTTTTTGTTTCACATTTTTCTCTAAAAATTGTCCAACTTTGACAAGGCATATCTCCCTCAATTTTTAAGGTATGGAGGAGTTCTAGGACTTTTTGGAAACCTCGAGATGTCTTCTACAAGCCACTTTGAAAGCTTTTTTCCATTTGAGCATTTTATCTTGATGATATTGGCTTTGACAAAAAACTGCTTTCGGTTGACTTTCAAAAAGGACCTATAATCTTTTGATCCATATCTCTCAAATGAAGCATTTTTGGACTTGGCTTGTGAGATACAAAATTGTAGAGAATCAAATTTCCTTCAAAATGAGCCTTGGATGGAAAATTTCTGATGTTCTATGTAGGAGTTATGGCTGGTCAAAGTTTAGTTGACTTTCTCCTATGAAAACCCTAATTTAGAAACTTTTGGAATTGTTGATTTCTGATCTTTCCTTGATGAACCATGATCAATTCTTGATCAAATGGTGAATGATACTTCAATATAAGGATGTTGACAAAAAATCAGGAGTTTTGACCGTACTTTGACCACAGTTGACTTTTAGGTCAAATTAGTCGACTGTTGACTTTCTAAGCTGTTGTTTAAGCAATCTTGTGAATTAGAGCTTGTAACTTGAGGTGAGGATTCTTTGAATCATATGAGAGGTTACGAGGTCCACTTGAATTGTCAGAACTTGATTTTTCTTGAAGAGGAGCAAGAACCCTAGTTGTGGGTTGTTTGTTTAGGAGAGTGTGCATCCACTTAGATCTTGAGCTGTTGATACTTGGATGAGCTTGAGTAAAAAATGTGATGGGCAAATTTTGGAGTATGACAGCTGCCCCTGTTCAATCTTCTTATACCTGAGGATGTAAATTGGCGTGCGTGCTTGTCGGAATATGAAGGTAGAAGAGGATTGAACACTAGAATACCCAGGAATTTGCCCTAGCTGAAGTAGGGACTTTTGTCGGAGATGGGCTTGAAGATGCCATATAGAGTGTTGTTGGAGATGGGCTTAAAGATGCCATCCGGGCCTTGAGAGAAAGTTTATTGGAGATGGGCTTAAAGATGCCATCCAGCTTGATAGACTTGAGAGTCAGAATACGTCGTACGTTAGACCGTATCTGAAGGATATACTTAGGATGAGTTGTACGTTAGACTAGAGGACGGGTTGTGCGTTAGACTGGATCCAATTTGCATCGGTGGATGTCTGGAAAGCCGTGCGTTAGGCTGAAGGATGAGTCGTGCGTTAGACTGAATCCAATTTGCATCCGTAGATGTCTGGAAGGTCGTGCGTTAGGCTGAAGTATGAGTCGTGCGTTAGACTGAATCCAATTTGCATCCGTAGATGTCTGGAGGGCCGTGCGTTAGGCTGAAGGATGAGTCGTGCATTAGACTAACTCCAATTTGCATCCGTAGATGTCTGGAAAGCTGTGCGTTAGGCTGAAGGATGAGTCGTGCGTTAGACTAACTCCAATTTGCATCCGTAGATGTCTGGAAAGCCGTGCGTTAGGTTGAAGGATGAGTCGTGCGTTAGACTAAATCCAAACTGCATCCGTAGATGTCTGGAGGGCCTTGCGTTAGGCTGAAGGATGAGTCGTGCGTTAGACTGAATCCAATTTGCACCCGTAGATGTCTGGAAGGCCGTGCGTTAGGCTTCGCTTTGAATAAGATTCGAATCTTTGTAATGTACCTGTCAGATATTGTCAATTTTATGCAATGTCATGGTGCATGTGTTATGTGACGAGTTCCTCAAAATAAATGAGGAACGAACATATGAGGTAATGTATGCAATGTATGAATATGTTTATGATATATGATGCATGACTATGATTTATGTTATTCGGAGCGTCTTGATTGAGAAGATAGATCTCCATGTTATTGTGATTTTGATGTTTTGGAGATGCTCAGTCGGGGATTTATGATTTCTGCTTGGGGATGAATAGTAATTTGATGTACCCTGACTGGGGATAAAAGATATTAGTAAACCATGTTGGAGAAGAGCAGAGTGTTGGAGACCCGGTAGTGTTGAATGTAACACCCCAAATTCTAGACTAATTATTTATTTAATTATTTTAGCATGAATCTATGAGTCATTGTGAAGTATTGAAAATGTATTATGGTTGGTGATGATCTGAGATGTTTGAGATTATGATGACTTATATGATGCCTTGGTGATTCATCTGATGTCGTGGTGATTTGCGTGATGTTTAGGTGTATTGATGAATTTTGGTGTATTTTAGAATAATTGGAATAATGAGTGGAATTATTTTAATTAGTAAAATAAAACAATATCAGTGTTAGAGATATTAAGGGCAAGAGTGGTCAATTGTAAAGAGTAAGTGAGGGCAATATGGGAAGACCATAATAGGGGTCCTAGAGGTAAAAAGAGAAAAGAGGAAAGAGGGATTCATTCTGTACGATCGAAGTTTTGAGAAGAGGCATAAGGAGAGAGCTAGGGCACGAAGAACATGGAGGAATACGTATAGAGAATGCGAAGAGAAATAGAATCCAACCGTGAATCGAGGTAAGGGGGACTCTTCTGGTTAATTTCTATTATGTGATTATAGGTAATAGAATAGATTGATATGTGATTCGATTCGATTGAATATATTGGGATTGGGATTGTTGGATTTGGGGAGATTGATGATATTGCATGAAATTATGATTGGAAAATGTGTTTTAATGATGTTTGATGATGTGTGATGATGTCTACTGTGTTTTTATACCTTTATAAGATGTTCGGAATGAATTTTGGGTGAAAGGAAGGCGAAATCGTATGTCTGTCGCAGACCTGAGAATTTCGGAAATCGCAGGCCCGCTGAGCAGAGGGGGGTCTGCTGAGCGGAGGTTCCAACATAGTTCGCTTCTACCTGGTCCCGCTGGTGCTCCGCTGAGCGGACCTTGCTGGGCAGAACATTTTCCAAACTTAGAAATAGCGTATCTTTTGATCCGTGTATCCTTTCTTAGTGCCGTTTGGGGCGTTGTGAAGCAAGTTAAATATTTTATATGATGAATTGGTGAGATGGGTGGTGACCCGAATTATTTTTAAAAGATTATTTAATTGCTTCGGTGATATACATTGTTGGTATGTGGAATTGTGTAAACATGACAATGTTTTAGTGTGATGGTGAATTATTCGTTATTATTATTAATGTGATGATTATATGTTATATGTGGACATGTATGATTGAATGTAACATTGTGTGCATATATTTTGAATGTGACAATGTGTGGATGCGGTGATAGATTTGTTGTGACTATTATCATGATTTTTGTGATAATATGACGGTGATGATTGAATGATATATTTGATGTAAATATATGTGAATAATTGAATGATTGTGCAGCGTGTACATACTTATTCGGTGATGAAAATGGTGAGTTATGATGAGACGATGTGGTGCATCGGATCGGTGATGTTTTTAAGTATGGTATATGTGTACATTCATTCATATGCATTTGATGATGGATCCCGGTGACGTTTGGATCGTTGGTGGACATATTTCCCATTGTGTGGAAATTGTGTCGGTGGGCCGTATCTCGATGAGGCGTAGATCGGTTAGGTGGATTGATTCCACGGTTTATTGGTACCACATGTATAGTGTCGGTTGTGTCATATGCATTTTGTCATAACATGATTGTATGGATTTATGTGTTCTGTGTTATAATCTATTATTGTATGAATTGATGAATAATAGATGCGAATCTGAATATATGACAAATTGGGTGAATGATATATTATGATGTTTTGTTGCTTATGAATGCATAACATTGATTAATTGAGAATGAGACTCACCCTTACTTGTTGACATTTTTCAGATTTGAGAAGTAGCGGCATTAGTGCTTGGTGAGGATGACTCGTAGAGTTTATCCGTTTATGTTGGGTCGTGTCGGTCATGCTCTGATCTGTAACACTAGGGAACGATAGTTATAGAGTTTTTATGAAATTATCTAATTTATTTGGTGTTGGATTATGATCCCATTTTGGTTGTATTTGATGATGTTTCGTATTCCGCTGTGTTAAACATGATTGTGTTTTGGTGAATCGTTTCCTAATAAAGCATGACTTTAACCTTAGTTGGTTCATCAGTTTTAAATAATTGTGGCACCCTTGTGTATATGTTTTTACTCTGATTATTTATTTAATTTCTGCGGGGTTTAGAAGGGTGTTACATTGAAGATGTAAATTCTGTTGGGGAGCCATGTCTTTGTCGGGACGAGAGCATTTGAAGATATCTTCTTAATGATTACTCTGTGGGGATATGATCTTGTGAACCCGGATTTGCAGGGAGACATGGGTGTCTTGAAAGTTGCCCCCAGTATTATAGTAACTACCATTCCTGGATTTGATTAGGACACACCACTGAGTATTGATCAAGATGTCAAACTGGACTTGCATAGATTTGCCCCTGCTAGTAGGAACTTTGGAAAGATTCGCCTCGCGAAGACTTTATGATATGTGCACTATGGGTGACATGCCCTTAGTAATCATAGTCCCAGGACAACGTCCCATGTTGATTGGAAAGTGGCTTCAGATCTACTTGGATGCATGCCCCTGATTGTTTTGGCACCCTCGAGAGATTCTCAGAGTCTTGACTTGATTTCCCCAGATTGATTGGGAAATAGTTTGAAATCCACTTGGGATGTATGCCTTTGACTGTTTAGCATTTGAGAGATTCTTCGAATCTTGACTTGATTTCCCCAGATTGATTGGGCAAAGCGTGCCATGCCCCTTGTATATGTAGGAGACATTGCTTCTCGGAGTTATCTTGTCTGTCGGGATAACTTTCAGTCGTTAGTTGTACCCTGTGCAAATTCTTTTCGTTGCTAACGTTTGAAACTATGTAGCAGAATATGTTTAATAATGAATTCATGAGATACAATGCATACGTCTGTCTTGAGTTTTTGAAAAACATTAAAACATAAGATGTAAAAGCGTGATATTTGTAAAAACGTGGTGTTTGTAAAAAATGAAATACCAACTCAGCATTTGTGGTGAACCTTAAGGAGTCAGGATACCTTTGTTGTGACAGTATGCTTTCGAATTAACCATGCTTCAGTTAGGACTTTCAAGGGTTGTAGCGTGGCTTGGTTCACGGTTTTAAGAAACAAAGGATAATGGCTCAAAAATTTATTTATACCCATCCCCTTCTTCGTGATGTTCTTCGATCCTATGCTCAGTTAACTTTGTGTTTCATATTTAGCAAAGCTTGAAGTGTTAACATCGATATTTGATAGTGGTTGAAGCACCAGAAGTTTATTTGGACAGTTAATCATCCTTCCTTGTAATTCTTTTTGCTTTGGTCGAGGATTCGTAGTGACCTCTTTTTTTTCTTTGATTTTTGTTATCCCTAACTTTTGCCTGAACTGCTTATTTTGTGATTACAGTCAGCGGGATGTTTCGACTTTTTGATAAGTCTCCTTCATAGGTTTTGACTTAATAGGTTTTTCTTTTCGGTGGATATTGACTGCATGACTTACTGGTTGCGGGGACCCATCATTATTTGTGTAAGCACCGGCTAGTATAATTGAGTTAACTGAGTAACTACCCTGCCCCAAGTTACGATTAATGGTTTTAAATTGTACAAGAAAGAAAACTTCTACTCCTTTAGGCTCAAAGGGGCTGACGAGGGATTAACATCCTTATATCTCCACTGTTTAGGAATTGAAACAATGCCTGTACATCGTCAGCATAGTCCGTTCGAAAGCATACTGTATAAGGTTGCGGTATCGTTTTCGTCATCCTCCCTCAAGAGGCTTACAGCTTAGCAGGAGTTGAATATCACAAAACATATGCAAAGTAAAGACATAATTTAAAATGAGTGATAGCGAAATGATTTATTCAAGACAAACATATGCAATGCACTGATGATGATTATAAAAACAGATAATGTCCATCATAAGTCGAATGTTTAAACAAACAGAAAAGAAATTGCAAATGAAAGTAAATCTAATGATCTAAAAAGTTCATCCTTCTAGACATTAATCAATCATGTCGTGACTAGGCATGGGAGCAGTTATCACTACAGGAGTCTTGGGATGGTTGAATTCAATTTCACCAGCATCGATCATGTCTTGAATCTTGTTCCTCAATGTCCAACAATTGTCGGTGTCATGTCCAGGACTATTGGAATGATACGCACACCTCGCGTTGGGATTATAGCAAGGAGAGGAAGTGTTGGGATTCACGGGAGGATCCTTTACAGTAATCAAGTTTGCTTTCATCAGATATGGTAATGCCTGAGCCAGTGACATATTGATCTTTTTGAATTGACGCTTAGGTGCCTCTGACTTGCAACCTTGTTGTGGAACTGGTGTAGAGATCGGAATTGTCCCCACAGATTGGTTGCGTTCATTATGACCTTTCTGGTTGTACATAGCATTAGCCATGTGAGGTTCCTCAGTTGAATTGAAACCAATGATCTTGTCGTCGATTAAATCTTGGATCTTATTCTTCAATAGCCAGCGATCATTAGTGT
Source organism: Vicia villosa (assembly GCF_029867415.1). Lineage (NCBI taxonomy): Eukaryota > Viridiplantae > Streptophyta > Magnoliopsida > Fabales > Fabaceae > Vicia > Vicia villosa. Next base: position 39,670 of record NW_026706715.1, on the reverse strand, counting down.
CATGTCCAATGCTGTTGGAGTGATAAGCACATCTTGCATTAGGATTATACTGATGAGACAAAGTGTTAGGATTCCGAGGAGGATCCCTCAAAGTAATTAGCCCTTTCTTCAGCATCTATTACAACGCTTCAGCCAAAGTCATGTTGATCTTTGTGAATTGTCTTTTAGGCGTGCTATGCTTACGTTGTGGTTGTGATGCTGGTATAGAGATCAGAACTCCCCCAATCTGTTGGTTGCTTTTATCTCGACCTTTCTGGTTGTGCACAACATTAGCCATGTAGGGCTTCTCAGGTGAGTTGAAGTCGATGATCTTGTCGTCAATTAAGTCTTGAATCTTGTGCTTCAATTGCCAACAATCTTCTGTATCATGACCAGGGCTATTCGAATGATAAGCACATCTCGCATGGTACTTATATCCAGGAGTGGGATTGGTAGGAAATGAATATGGAGGTAATAGAGTTATCAAGTTCTGATTGAGCAATTGTTGGAGAACTTGAGACAGTGGTATATGTAACGGAGTAAATGACCGCTTAAGCTTGGATCTCTGATTATCTTGACCACCTTGATGCTTATGTTGATTCTTCTCCTTCTCGATCAGAAGTACCTTTAATTCTTCTTGCCCCTTGGCCAAGTTAAAGATCATCTCTTGGAACTGGTTGTTCTGAGCCTGAAGATTTTTGACTGATTGCTCGAGATTCATGATGCTGAAATAAACAGCGAGGAAGGATGAGAGACCTATTGTAAGAAACCTGCTAGGCGATGTTATGAATGCAGATGCAATGTTTTCCAGGATCTTTAGGAAATTTAGTTTGCAATATTTAGACATTGAATCAATCCCAGCTTCGTATGAAGAACCTTGGCTTTCGTTCTTAAGCGTCCTTCTTTAAGAATCAAGCTCACCATATCGAGTGGGTCATCGCCTCTGATTCGGGATATCTTTGAATTTGAAAGTATATGGCTAGAGGAAAATAAATCCTCTTGCCCTTTGATAGGTATTGTGTTTCTGAACTGGAAGGCATACGGCCAGATAAAAATAAATTCTCTTGCCCCTTGATTAGGGATCCAGTCCTTGATAAAAGCACCTAAAATTGTGTGCCCTAAATCCCTAAGATCCTTGAAAGGGTTAGTTAAATCATGTTATGCTTATGATGTCATGATGTCATGAATGTTATGCGAATGCAGTTTGTTAGGCACAGCGTGAGATAGTAAGGGAAAACAAGTTTTTTAACAAAACCTGCAGGGAAACAAAGATTAGTAGTAAACACAAAAAAGTCACACAAGTCACACAATTTCCTTAAGGTTAGGCTTGCATGTAGTCCAAAGGTGCATACCCTCCTCCTGAATTTTAGTCGGTTCAAACCTGTCCTATATAAAGATCGGGTTCTAGGGAGCTCATATCATTGACCTTTCTCGAAGGCGCTTATCTCAGTTCGGCAATCGAATCGCCAACCGAAAAGGTCCTGAAAGTCCAGTCCATATGAGTGTAGCTTCGAGTATCAACTAACTTCAGTCGGAACCAAAGCCAGCTATCTCGCTACTTTCTAATAGGCCAAAGTCAAGTTCGACTAAGGTTCTAAGGGCAAATTAGTGCTTAATGACACCACGCAGAAGCTAAGCATTTCCTCTGGTCGGATCCCAAGGAACACCAGGACAAACCAATGTGTCACACTAACGATGGCCATCAGATCAACCACATCAGTATACGCTGTGCAGTCTCCTTGATCTCATGCCATTTACCTAAGGTACTCAGATCCGGGTTAGGATCTTTCACACAGCAAAATAACCAAAACAGCCCTGCAAAAATAAAGCAAACAAAGCAAACAATAGAAAACATTTTAAGTGAATCCTAAACTTTTAAGGTAACCCCTCTTTTTAATCGAAAATCCCCGGCAAAGTCGCCAGTTCTGTAATACGGTGAAATGACTTTATCGAAATGTCGCGGTTAAGCAAGAGTCGCCACCGACTTTTATTTTATCCAAATTAACAGAAAGGCTAAAAGAACAGGAAAAACCTTTTAAATAAAAACTGAGTTCGGGGGGTAATTTATGCAAAGGGAAGGTGTAAGGCACCCTTTGCATCCATGGTTTTCCATGGGCTCTTAATTGCTTTGCTCTTTTGAAAGAAAAAGTGTGGAAAAGAAATAAGACTTTAGCTTGTAAATAAGCGTAGCTTTTTGAAAGTTTTTAAGAAAAGGGTAGAAAAAGATTTTAAACCAGAGCATGCAATTAAGGGCAAATTACCTGGTTAGATGAAAAAATGTTCTTTTTAGCCTTTCAGGGCTATCCCTACCATAAGAGGGTAAGGAAGTCCTTTGATTTGGAGGTTGAAGGGTCGTCGAGTTATCGTTCGCCATAAGACTGTCCCATGCCATAGAGGGGCAGGTAGTCTAAGGGAATGATCAGAATAGCCATCTTCGTTAGGCAACCAGAGGATACCTCAGCACTTCGTAGGCAACTTCGAGGGACAAGGTCATATTTGGCAAATCGAAGGCAGCATCATTAGGGACTTATGACCTTTGAATGAATCGAGGGCAACATTGCTGAGGTATCCTCGTATTCGAGGGACAAGGCTATTCTGCAAAAAACACAAGGCAACAGACAACAGGCAACAAGAGGGGTACCATAAAAGGTGCGTGGGTGCAACAATCACGTGATCATATTCAAAATAATTTATCTTGTAATTAAGTGATTCTAATTCAATTCAGGGTCACCACTCCCTAAATTACTAACCACACAATAATATGAACAACATTAAGTGTCTTTAAGGCCAAACAATACAGCCTCGAAGCAGTTACAAAAATATTATGGGGATGGGGAACAGAGAAATAGCAGAACCAACAGTGCAATAAATCTGACACAAGTAATAATTAAAAGAAAATAAAAAATATGAATTTCAGGGTTACCGAACATTCGAGCTTTGACTGGTTGGCTAACCCTGAAAATTGGAAAAGGAAAAATAAACACGATGGGGTGAGTGTAGGAAGAGTTCATTGACTTTTGAAGTTAAACCCTAATTTTAAATAAAAGAGGCAAAAATAAAAATGTATTTAAATCAGTAAAGAATCAGAACTTAGCTTTTGATCTGATATGGCGCGTAGGCGGACGAACCCTGATGGTAACCCTGAAACTGCACCAAGAAAAAGAAAATTTCTTAGTGCATGACTGAACGAATGATGAACCCTACTTTAGCCCAAAAGGTGAACAAAATATAAAATGATATTTAAACAAACCCTAAAAAAGGGTTAATGGAATCGAAGGTTCGAATAACTAGATAAAACCAAAACAAATCGAATAATTATAGGGTTTAAAACAAATATTTTAATTAATTAAATGTATAAACAGATAAAATTAAAATTAAAAGAATATAGGGAAAATCGAATTTCGATTAAATAATTAAAAAGTCATAAAGAAAAAACAAAGGATAATATGAAATAAATTTAATATTTTATTATGTAAAAAAAACAAACAAAAGAAACCAAATAAATAAAAACTTTAGAGAAAAGAAAAAAGAATTCTTAGCTTTTTATTCTGTGTGGTTCGCCGAGGTAAAATTGAGTAAGTATGAAATCAATTCCATGGTTACTACACGCAGGATCACACACACGTGAATTCACTTTCCTTGTTTTTCTTTTGTTGATCGTATTTCACTATATAGCCTGTTTCGATCCAAACTACCTATGCTAATGGCTTCCTGAGATGCATTAGAACAGGCCTGAGTTATCGCTTGCAAGCTTTCACGTCAAAATCTCCAAACACCATTGCTAGGGCACGTCCAAGGTAAGCGCTCGGTTTCACCTGTGCAAGACGTTTCAGCCCAAACCGACTGCACCGTTGAAATTGCAGGGTCTCAAATAGGGGGGTAGGGTATCCTTGGCACTTTTATTTCACGTGTTTCGCAGGTGTGATGTTTGCCCTTGTCGGAGAAGATGAAGTTGACCGCCCTGGACGGTGGTTGGACCATGGCCGGCGGTGGTCCAAGCTGGCGTGGCAAAAAGAAAGTTTTTGATTCGCTCACTTAAACTCCAGGGGTCCCACACGCACTCTTCAGTTTGACCTTTTATTTTTATTTTGTTTTACCTTTATATTATTTGTTATATGGAACATTGACAACAAAGCATGGTGGCACAGCTGGCGAAAGGAGTTTGTGGGAGAGCAAGGGGACCTCTGTTCGAACCTTGCATCCCACGTTTTATTTTGATAATTGCATTTTCCTCTCTTTCTTTATAGATCCAGCGCACCCCACTCACACAAAGCTTACGCTGGACCTTCTTTCACCACCATCAGATCCTTCTAGTCACAAATCCAACGTCTCCAGCAGCGTAGCTCCACCATGGTCCATCATGAAGCCTCCCCACTGGATCACAGAGCTAAGTATTTTCTATTTTCTTTTATTTTTAATTATCCAATTACTTGTTTATTTTCATTCTTTTTTCTACTTTATGCTATTATCATAGTTTTTTTTTATTCTATTCCATAAAATGATATAATAATTTTACCATTATTTATTTTTTAATCAAAAATCCGATTTTTCTTATAACATTAAAAATAATAATTGTTTTTTTAGTTTTTTAAATTAATAATTATTTTTGGGTAACAATTCATTTTTGGGCTAATTGAATACCTGGAACCCTGATTGTATCATGATAACTAGTCACTGTTCTGGTAGGTATTGTCCGTTAAATGTCAATTTTTTCTCATAAAACCTTTATTCCCTAAAAATCTCTTTCCGAACCTCTTCTATTTATTATCAATGCTTTGTATTTGCCACAAAAAGTTTTCTACCTTTCTCTTCTTCATGTTTCAGGGTTAGCCAAGTTCTTCCGACTACGCGTCATGCCAATCCAAAAGCCAAGTTCTAATCCTTTTCTATTTTAAAAGTTATTTTACCTTTTAACTTTTGCCTTATAGGTTAAATTAAGGTTTATTTTCAATGCCAAGGAATTCCTCCTACATTCACCCCTATTACTGTTCGTTTAATTCTCAGATGCTCAGAGTCAATCAAGGGTTCGAGGAAGATCAAAGCGTCCAAGGATGTTTAAAACTAATTATTGATCCCTCTTATTTTTCCGCCTTTTAAATTTCCCCTATCCCCGCAGGTGTTTATTGTAATAGCGTAGGGAATTTTATTTTCTGCCTTTATTTTATTTTAATTGCGTGGTTAGTAATTTCGGGAGTGATAACCATGAACTGAACATAGATAACTAATTTACAAGATAAATTTCATCGAAGTTAACCACATGATTGTGCACCCACACACCTTTAGGGTAACCCTTCTTGTTGCCTGTTGCCTTATATTGTTGCCTTGTTGCCTTGCTATTTTTGCCTTTAAAATAGTCAAGTCCCTCGATTCCGAGGATACCTAAAGCAAGGTTGCCTAAAGAGATTGAAAATCATCTAGTCCCTCGAAGTTGCCTCGGTAAAAGATGATTGTCCCAATTGCTAAGGTATCCTCGCATGATGCCTAAAAATATTAATGACTATTCTATCCTTCCCTAAAGACTACTTACCTCTATATGGTAGGGAAAGTTTTATGGCGAACGATAATTTCTCGATGACCCTTCAACATCCAATTGAAAGACTTCCTGCCCTCTTATGGTATGGATAGACCCTTTCGCCCGAAAGACTAAAAGAACAAATTTCTAAACTTAGGGTAGTTGCTATTAATTGCTTGCTCTTTTTCAAATTCAAATTCAAAATCTTTTCCCACTAATTTTCAAATACTTTTAAAAAAGACTACGCTTATTTAAAAGCTAAAGTTCTTCTTCAAAGTTTTTACTTTTCACACCTCCTTTTCAAACATTTCAAAACAAACAAGTGAACTAAGCAATTAAGAGCCCATGGATAACCATGGATGCAAAGGGTGCCTTACACCTTCCCTTTGCATAATCACCCCCCGAACTCGGATTTTTATTTAAAAGGTTTTTCCTGTTCTTTTAGCCTTTCTATAAATTGGATAAAATAAAAGTCGGTGGCGACTCTTGCTATCCGCAACATTTTCTTTAAAAAGTCAGCTCACCGTATTACAGGTTGCACCTTAGAACCGGCGCTCTGATGTCAATTGAAGGATAGAAAAACACTTAGAAAGGGGGGGTTTGAATAAGTGTGACTTTAAAAACTCTTAAGATAAAAACAATTGCACAATGATTTTTATCCTGGTTCGTTGTTAACAAAACTACTTCAGTCCACCCCCTTAGAGTGATTTACCTCAACTGAGGATTTAATCCACTAATCAGTCTTGATTATAATGGTTTTCCACTTAGATACCTTCTAAGTCTTCTAGAGTATTCTGATCACACCTTGATCACTCTAGGAACACAATGCTTAGATACCCTCTAAGACTTCTAGAGAATCCGATCACAACTTGATCTACTCTAGTTCTTTACAAATGAATGTAAACAAATTCTTACAAGAGTTACAATGCTTCTTAATAAGCTATAATCACAACTGTGATTTTTCTCTTAAGTTTAAGCTTAATCTCACTGATCGGAAAAATAGCAAGTGTACTATTTTTGCCTCTGTAGTAATAATAGGGGAAATTCCCCGAATGTCGATCTCAAGGACTGCGTAGGAAATACAGATTCTTAAAGTATGATTCAATTGAACAAAAACTAATGTTTTGGTTTTGGTGGATTAAATCCTTGCAAAGAAAAATAACGAGAAAATAAATTGATTTTTGTTATCAAGTATATGAGATGCTAGGGTGAGTGGTTGATTTGGCATGTAACACTCAGAATTAAGATCTCTTCAACAAGTTCATAACATTCAGTTACCACATCCTTAGGGTGTTTCCTCCTAAGTCCTTAGTGAGAAAACCTTTGGTCTTCCAACCTAAATCCTAAGTCCTTAGAAACCTAAATTAAAACCAAGCTTTTATATAATCAAGATTATGTGGTAATTATAGGGTATCCCTAGTCCTAGGTGATATCTACTATAATCAAATTATGCATAAACCCTAATAACTACAGTCCTGTATTTGTTAGCCATGGGTTAATCCTTATTTGACCGACAAAGAAAACATGAAGAACATTGCATAATTTAACTGAATAATATAAACCAATGTATTGACGAAATCACAAATTCATCGTTATTACAAAAACCAAATCAGGACCACCCCCCTAGCATTGGGGGGTTTAGCCTCTCATAATATTCAAGAAAGACATAATAAAGAATGTAGACATTACTCAAAAATAATGGTGACTTTGATCTTCAATGGTGGAAAACCTTGAATCTCTCCGTCTCCAAAACTCCTGATGAAGCTATCTTCTCTCCTCTGTGATTTTCTATCGTATGATGCAAAAGTCCCTTCTCCTTGTCTCTCAATCCTCTTTTAATCCCTCTAGGTTTTCAGATCTCAGCCGGAATACCCAAATTGCCCCCAGAACTTTAAAGTTGTAAAAACATAGAAAATCAGAAATTCTGTCCGCACAGGCTAACACGGCCGTGTCACTTGACACGGGCTGACCGTGTCAGCTTCTGCCACTTTTAGGGAGAATTCTTCAGCAGGTTGGACACGGCCGTGTCACTTGACACGGTCTGACCGTGTCCGTCTCTGCCTCTTTTGGCTTTGACTTCAACATCAAAGTTGTATCCCTTTTCGTTAGTGAAATTTTGCCACCAGAACCGCGTCATTCGGAGTTACGAAGCTCCAGTTATGATCAAAATACTACACGCATGTCACGATTTTCAGCTTCTTTTACACCAACACTTGTGACATTTCCATCTGATACAGAATTAACCTACAACCACCAAATAGAGAGATCAAAAGCATCTAAAAAGACATGATAAAGGGCACAAAAACATAATGCAAGAAATTAACTAACATTAAAGGAATCAACGAAAAACTCTTGAAAACAACCACAAAGTGTTACCAAGTATGACGATCTTATGCCGAATTTATGACGAAATTAAGTAGAAATGGTGACCGATCACAACCCCAAACTTATCTCATTGCTTGTCCTCAAGTGATGCAAGAGATCAAACCGAGGTCACCTTAAACTTTTCTTTTCCACAACATAGCCGATGTCTTTCGCAACTTACTTCCCTTTCTTGATTAAGCTTTTGGACTTATCGAACCTTGTTGTCCATCACACTTCACAACAGAGTGTATTTCACCTGCAAACTTTTCACACTTCTCACATTGTCTCTCGGGGTTAGAGTGCTTTTCGCTCAACATCACGATATGCAATATCAACCCTTGACTTTGCATACATCCTACTTTCACTACACAAAAATAATTCACACACTTTTGAGGACTTTTTAGGTTGTAACGGGGCTGAGGTGGGAGGAAGGATAAACAAGGAATTGATATGCAAATGGTTTGTGAACTAGCACTTATGTTATTCTTCTTGTCTTTGTGTTCGGTTTTGTGTGAGGGGGTTTCTTCTTAGACTCTCCTTTTTACCTAATTACCGGGTAATCAACATCGTTCGAGTCTTTCAAATCTTTTTAGGCAAGTGTTTCAAACTTTTTTTTTCTTTTTTTTTTCTTGTGCTTTACACACTTTTTTTTTATATCACACTTGCCCTTTATTTTCTTAAGCACTACCCCAAACTTACAATTTCACACAGATTCAAAAGAAACAATAATTACACAAGTGTCAAACAAAGATGATAGAATTATGGTTCAGGATGACATGTGTGGGTTGAAACAAACAAGGGGGAATGGCTCAACGGGTTTAACGAGGGATAAAACAAAAATAAATGAAGGATGGAAACGCTCTAGGGAGAACAAACAAGTGTCTCAGTGTGTGATTTCATATTTGTACTGTGTCGGTAGGACAAACGCAAAATTAGAGAGATAAAGTCATACCTGATTTCACTCTCATGATGATCTTTACATGTGTTTGGCTTTTTATGTTCCTCACCATGTAGGCTAAGTTTGCAGCTTCAACACACCCTTTATGTCATGTGACTTTCCTTTCCAGCTCGATTTCACCACTTACCTTCTCAGTCCAGTTCTTCAAGTTGCGTCCGACACTTTCGGCTATGTCCACTTCTAAAGTACCTCGAGAGATTAAGTTCAGGTTGCACCTTTCATCCACTAACTACCATTCATCATTCATTCGGCATCCATCACTCAATCTATAACACAATGTCAACACAACACACAAACAAAAACAAAAACAAAAATGGAAATCAACTAAAAGCAACTGAAAAGAACCCCTCCCACACTTGAACCAAACATTGTCCTCAATGTTTTAGAACAAGCCTTAGAGAGGTTACTTACAGAGAGTATTGCACTCCAATGAGCACTTCCGAGCTTTCACTAGAGATGCCCTCTTTTATTTCCTGAAAATAAAAAAAAAAACATAGAAATTAATTATTAAAACCGTGGGTTGCCTCCCACGGAGCGCTTCGTTTAACGTCGCATGGCTCGACGGTCCATTACCCTTTATTATGGAGGGTATTTCCTTCTCCAAACCTTGTTGCTTGTTACTTTCTCCACCAAGAACTCATGAAGATGAAAGGCATGGACCACTTTTCTCTTTAACTCACTTTCAACCTTCATCTTCTCACCTTGGTTTTCTTCTTTCTTTTTCTTCTTAACTTCTATAGCGACCTTAGGACTTTTGATAGAAACATGAGTTGGTTCCACCTGAGAAGCTATGCTTGAAACTTTTCTTGGAGATGTTTAGGGCTTTTGTATTCTCCCTCACTTTCGATCATACCAACAGAAGCTTGATCATATACACCTTCACTTTGTTTCTTGACTTCTAGCATCTTTAAGGTTACTTCTTCATTAAAGGCTTTCACCGTCAGAGTCCCTTTCTCAATGTCAAAGTTGCAACGACTTGTCAACAAAAATGGTCTCCCAAGAAGGATAGGAGTTTCTTCATCTTCAGGAATGTCCATGATGTGGAAGTCAACAGGGAATACAAACTTGTCAATCTCCACTAGTACGTCTTCCGCTATCCCATATGATTTCTTGATGGTGTGATCAGCGAACTTCAACTTTGTCTCACTTTCACTTATATTTCCCAATTCAAGCTTTTTAAAGATAGATAGTGGCATTAAACTCACACTAGAACCCGAATCAATGAGTACCTTTTTAAACATTCTGTTCTTGATAGTGCATGGTATAACAACCGCTCCAGGGTCTTTCTTCTTGATGGGGATCTTCCTTGCTGGAGAGACTATACTACACTTTTCTGGTGCAATTTCTGGTTCTCCACCCATTGGCCTCTTTTTACCGATAACCTCCTTCATAAACTTCTTGTACAAAGACATTTGCTCAAGTGCTTCAAAGAAAGGTAGATTAACCTCTAATTTTTTAAACAAGGCTGCAAACTTCTCAAAATTCTTTTCTGTTGAATTCTTCTTTGTCACTCTAGAAGGAAAAGGAAGCTTGATTGCCGGTTTAGCATCTTTCTTATTTTTCTCTTCAAGTTGCTTAACCGGTGGTATCACAATTTCAGGCTCTTTCACATTCTCTCTTATCTCCAAGTCTACCTCAATCACCAAGGGATCATCTATTTCCTCTTTTTCTTTTTCCGATTATGCCACTTTCTTACTTCTTGTAGTAACAGCATTAATCTTCTCTTGATCTTTCGGATTTTTCACAGTTGCGCTCGGAAAGTTACCTTGTGCCTGTAGAGTGAGATGTTGTGCTATTTGACCCACTTGAACTTCCAGATTTTTTATTGAAGCTGTGGTGTTCCTGTGGTTATTTCTCGTCTCTTCTTGAAACTGAGAGCATTGTCCAACCAATCTCTCAATAGCTACTTTCCACTCTGCCTTCTGAGGATTTTGTTGTTGATCTTTCCAAGCGAAGTTGGGATGATTCTTCCACCCTGGATTATAGGTGTTAGAATACGGATTGTTTTGCCTCAAGAATTTGATTTCTTCAATCTGCTTAGGAGTAGCAATATAGTATACAGTTTGGTGAGGACCTTGGCAAATTTCACAACTTACAGGGTGAGCTTGTTGGATTTGAGCAACCTGTTGAGTACCTATATTCATAGCCTTTAATCTCTTTTCTACCTCTGCAGCTATCGCATCTTCAACCCGGATTTTTGAAGTTTCCAGTTTAAGATCAATGATTCCTTCCGGTTTGCTAGCACACCTGTCATACAACTCCAATAGCTTCAATGATTTTGATGATGCCGGAGGCTGTTGTGAAATTTGTTGAGCCTCCAGCTGCTGTATCAATCAACTGCTTTGTTGTCATTCTGAGCGCATTGACAAATACTTGCATCTGTTCAGTCTTGTCCATATTATGAGTGGGACATGCTACTAGAGTTCTTTTGAATCTTTTGTAAGCATCTCCTAATGGCTCACCCTCCTTCTGCTTGAAGTTCAAGATATCATACCTTTTCCTTATAAATACAGATGCGGGAAAATACTCATTCAAGAAAGCCTTCTCCATCTCTTCCCATGACGTGATACTACCTGCTGGAAGAGAATAGAACCACTCTTCTGCTTCTTCGGCTAATGTGAACGGGAACATTCTCAGTTTCTTTGCCTCTTCTGTATGCCCTTCAATTTTTAGAGTGTACTCATGGTCATAAATCTCTGTAGGTGCTTGTTTGCATCTTCATTAACCTTTCCGGTGAAAGGTTTTCGTTCCAGCTGATTTATTGTGCTTGGATGCAATTGAAAATTGGCCGCATTTACCGGTTGGTTGACAATTGTTAGTCTACCACCCGGTGTGTTCGTAGCACCATAGTCTCCGAGAAGCCTCTCAGGAGGAGGAGGATTTTCACCCATGACTTCTTCTTCACTTTCAAAACCTGAACCTGAATGAACTGTAACAATTTCTTCTTCAGATTCCCGCTTAGCCGACCGAGCTTGTCTACGCCTTGCGTGCAAAGTTCTTTCAATTTCTGCGTCAAAAAGAAATTCAGCTAAGGCCTTACCTCGCATACACAGATTAGACAAATATAATAATTAGAAAGAAAAAAAAAGAAAAGAAAAAAAGTGTAGAAAATAAAATTTTAGTCGCAGAGCAACAAAATTTCAATTGAACTTAAGTTAAAAATCTGTATTTTGGCAATCCCCGGCAACGGCGCCAAAAACTTGATCGGAAAAATAGCAAGTGTACTATTTTTGCCTCTGTAGTAATAATAGGGGAAATTCCCCGAATGTCGATCTCAAGGACTGCGTAGGTGATCAGTGGTTTTTACACGTTTATTTACTGTTGATTTTAGTCGTCTTTGCTTTATATTATCAAGTGTTTTACTTCATTCTTCTGCATTTTATGCTTTGGTTGTGTATTTTACTGTTTGCAGGCTCAAAGGAATAAATCGAGACAAATCAATGCGAAAAAGTACAAAAAGGGGAGTTTCGAAGGAAGTGGAAAATCAAGCGACATTAGGTCTGACACGACCACCCGTGTCACCTGAAACTGGCAGTGTTAGAATGAAGCGTGGCCAAGAAAATGCAAAAGAGATGAAATTCACGGGGCTGACACGGCTCGTGTTAGCAAGTGTGAGATCTAGAAATTTTCAGCATGTTTCTCACCGTGACAGGCGTGTAGTATTTTGATCATAACTGGAGCTTCGTAACTCGGAATGACGCGGTTCCGGTGGCAAAATTTCGCTAACGAAAAGGGCTACAACTTTCATGAAGAACGCAAATCCAAATTCTGAAGTTAAGGACCAACACGGCCCGTGTTACCTAACACGGCCACCCGTGTCAGCAGTGCTGAGTGTAATTTTGAAAAATTAAGTTCAGGAGGCCAACACGGCCACCCGTGTTGCCTGACACGGCCAGTGTTGGCTAAAACGCTGATTTTGCTGATTTTTGTGATTTTTTATTAAGTGTTGACCCAAGGGGCATTTTGGGTACTTCCAACCAACCTAAGTGAGTCTGCACTATTTAGAAGAGTTTTAACGATGAATTAGAGGACTTTTTGGCTAGGAGAAGACACGATTGAAGATTGGAGAAAACAAGGGTTTGGGAGAGAAGAAGGTCTTCATGAACGGAAGCGATTGAAGATCAACTTTCATCTCAATTCTTGTAATGTATCTATTTTATAATTTGTTTTCTTTGAACAATATGAGTAATTAAACCCTAATGCTAGGGGGTGTCCCTGATTTGACTCTGTAATGATTTTGAATTCCTGAGTTCATCAATAGATTTGTTTTCTTATTTAATTTAATTGTACAAGGTTTTTATGCTTTCTTTGTCGGACCAACAAGATTGATTTACGGTTAACAACCAGCTGGACAGCGGTTGTTAAGGTTTTTGTACGATTAGACTATAGTAGATATCACCTAGGACTAGGGATACCCTATAGTTACCGATTAAATCTTGATAACATAAAGGCATGATTTCATCATAATTCTCTAAGGACTTAGGATTTAGGATGAATGTTCAAAGGTTTTCCCGCTAAGGAATTAGGGGAAAATATCCTAAAGGGATGGTAATTGAATACTATGAACTTGTTGAGGAGATCTAAATCCAAGGTTATTACAGGAACAATCACACACTTTACCCTAGCATAATACTCATATTTGTCAAAAAGCCAATTTACTTTTCTGCTTATTTTAATTATTATTTAGTCACAATTTGCAAGCACAACCCCAACATTAGTTTTTGTTTAATTGAACCACTATTGAAACTCGATATTAACGTGCAGTCCTTGAGATCGACATTCGGGGAATTTCCCTATTATTACTACAGAGGCAAAATAGTACACTTGCTATTTTACCAATCAAGTTTTTGGCGCCGTTGCCGGGGACTGCCAAAATATAGAGTTTTGATTTTAGTTCAATTGAAATTTTGTTGCTCGTCAACTAAAAATTTGTTTTTGTTTTTGTTTATTTGAATTTGGTTTTATTATAAAAAAAGAAAAAAAAAGTCTGATTATTTTTGCTTCATGAATTCTTCTCTACTTTGCTACTAACAAATTGTCTGAGTTTTGTAGCTATGTATTGTTTTGATACATTGCCACCTGTATCTCCTGCATGTTGGTCGCCTGATTCAGGAGTAACCTTGGAAGAGGCGACTAAAATTTTTAAAGCATATAAGAGAGAGGTAAGAATCCTTATGAATGAATGTAAGGAAGCTAACTTTTATCCAGATAGGTTTATTTGGAGAAAGTTAGAGTTGGAAGAAGAATATGTGGAACCAGAAGAAAAATACATAACATCAGATGAAGAGGATGCAGTAAGAATAGAAGAATTTGAGGTAAAAAAGAAATGTGGGGAAGAAGAAATAAGGAAACTTGAAGATGACCGAGTTTTGGATAAAACCACAAATTTAACAATTTGTGAAGATGTGGACATCCAACAAGAAAATTTTCAACAACAGAGTATCCCCAAGAAATATTTTTATAACAAGGCAGATAAAAGACAAGAAATTGACAAAGTATTGGAAGAAATTTATGCCTTGTTCAATAAAATCAAGCTAAAGAGGATTTGGCAGTAACATCATCAATACTTTAAGTTCATGGGATTGCTACCAAACAAAAGAAAGAAAAAAGATGATGTGTTCTTTGTGTCATATATGCCACCCTAACAAGGGGAATGGACCGTCGAGCCATGCGACGTTAAACGAAGCGTTTTGTGGGAGGCAACCCACGCTTTTAATAACGTAATTTCTTTTTGTGTTTATTTTGTTTTTCAGGAAATAAAAGGGGCATTTCGGGTGAAAGCTAGAAAGCGTCAGCTGAAGTGCAGTACCCTCTGTGAGTCACCCCTCTCGGGCTTGTTCTTAAACATTGCAGACAATGTTTAGTTCAAGTTTGGGGGAGGATTTACTCTTGCATTTTTCTTTTATGTTGTTATTATGATGTGTAAACCCATACATTGAATTCTTCCCAAATTTGACCGAAATTTTTATTGTTCATAAGAGCTTCTGATCTAAATAGCAATCGGGAATAGTATATAGAGATGAAGGGATGGTTGGTTGAGCGCAGGAAGTTCGGAATAATGTGACAGAAAGGGGGTTTGTTTGAACACCCTTGGTTCCCTAAAAAGTGAGACGAGTCTAACGTGTAAATTTGTACCATAGTGCTTGAATCTTGAGAAGTACTCCTTGAGTAGTTTATTTTGACAGTCTGGCATAATTTAGATTCACATACATGTATGATTGGTTGAGAAACAAATAAAGTTGGCACCAGATGATGAAAAGGCGGTAAAAGGCAACCGGCTCGCTAAGCTGGGTAACCCTCACCCGGTTATTCAGCCCAAAGGAGGTTGATCCCCAAACGTCGTCCAAATAAGGACAATATATAACTGCAAAGTTTGAAAATTTCATCGGTAAATAAAAGTAGCAAATGCTGCTCATTTGGTGCCGGAAAAAAAATGAATTCTTGACTAGTCTTGTGTATGTGATGATCATCATAAATTCCCATTGCCTTAATTTGATTGTCCTAATGAAAAAGGAGGAAAATCGGAAAGAGACTTAAATACAAAGCATAGTTAGAGAGGTATCCTAAAGGGGAGCTCAGGGTTTAAATGTTCTTGCAGAAACTCTTCGCGTCATGTGAATGTCGGACTAACAGTCTCTTGATCAAAAGGAACAGAAATCTCACGTATGAGTATCGGTATGCTGTGATGTTCATTTCCTCTTGTAATTGTCGCTTGAGGTCAAGCAACGGTTTAAGTTTGGGGGAGTTTGATCAGTGTTTTTTACACGTTTATTTACTGTTGATTTTAGTCGTCTTTGCTTTATATTATCAAGTGTTTTACTTCATTCTTCTGCATTTTATGCTTTGGTTGTGTATTTTACTGTTTGCAGGCTCAAAGGAATAAATCGAGACAAATCAATGCGAAAAAGTACAAAAAGGGGAGTTTCGAAGGAAGTGGAAAATCAAGCGACATTAGGTCTGACACGACCACCCGTGTCACCTGAAACTGGCAGTGTTAGAATGAAGCGTGGCCAAGAAAATGCAAAAGAGATGAAATTCACGGGGCTGACACGGCTCGTGTTAGCAAGTGTGAGATCTAGAAATTTTCAGCATGTTTCTCACCGTGACAGGCGTGTAGTATTTTGATCATAACTGGAGCTTCGTAACTCGGAATGACGCGGTTCCGGTGGCAAAATTTCGCTAACGAAAAGGGCTACAACTTTCATGAAGAACGCAAATCCAAATACTGAAGTTAAGGACCAACACGGCCCGTGTTACCTAACACGGCCACCCGTGTCAGCAGTGCTGAGTGTAATTTTGAAAAATTAAGTTCAGGAGGCCAACACGGCCACCCGTGTTGCCTGACACGGCCAGTGTTGGCTAAAACGCTGATTTTGCTGATTTTTGTGATTTTTTATTAAGTGTTGACCCAAGGGGCATTTTGGGTACTTCCAACCAACCTAAGTGAGTCTGCACTATTTAGAAGAGTTTTAACGATGAATTAGAGGACTTTTTGGCTAGGAGAAGACACGATTGAAGATTGGAGAAAACAAGGGTTTGGGAGAGAAGAAGGTCTTCATGAACGGAAGCGATTGAAGATCAACTTTCATCTCAATTCTTGTAATGTATCTATTTTATAATTTGTTTTCTTTGAACAATATGAGTAATTAAACCCTAATGCTAGGGGGTGTCCCTGATTTGACTCTGTAATGATTTTGAATTCCTGAGTTCATCAATAGATTTGTTTTCTTATTTAATTTAATTCTACAAGGTTTTTATGCTTTCTTTGTCGGACCAACAAGATTGATTTACGGTTAACAACCAGCTGGACAACGGTTGTTAAGGTTTTTGTACGATTAGACTATAGTAGATATCACCTAGGACTAGGGATACCCTATAGTTACCGATTAAATCTTGATAACATAAAGGCTTGATTTCATCATAATTCTCTAAGGAATTAGGGGAAAATATCCTAAAGGGATGGTAATTGAATACTATGAACTTGTTGAGGAGATCTAAATCCAAGGTTATTACAGGAACAATCCCCGGCAACGGCGCCAAAAACTTGATCGGAAAAATAGCAAGTGTACTATTTTTGCCTCTGTAGTAATAATAGGGGAAATTCCCCGAATGTCGATCTCAAGGACTGCGTAGGAAATACAGATTCTTAAAGTATGATTCAATTGAACAAAAACTAATGTTTTGGTTTTGGTGGATTAAATCCTTGCAAAGAAAAATAACGAGAAAATAAATTGATTTTTGTTATCAAGTATAACATTCAGTTACCACATCCTTAGGGTGTTTCCTCCTAAGTGGTTGATTTGGCATGTAACACTCAGAATTAAGATCTCTTCAACAAGTTCATAACATTCAGTTACCACATCCCTAGGGTGAGTGGTTGATTTGGCATGTAACACTCAGAATTAAGATCTCTTCAACAAGTTCATAACATTCAGTTACCACATCCTTAGGGTGTTTCCTCCTAAGTCCTTACTGAGAAAACCTTTGGTCTTCCAACCTAAATCTTAAGTCCTTAGAAACCTAAATTGAAACCAAGCTTTTATATAATCAAGATTATGTGGTAATTATAGGGTATCCCTAGTCCTAGGTGATATCTACTATAATCAAATTATGCACAAACCCTAACAACTACAGTCCTGTATTTGTTAGCCATGGATTAATCCTTATTTGACCGACAAAGAAAACATGAAGAACATTGCATAATTTAACTGAATAATATAAACCAATGTATTGACGAAATCACAAATTCATCGTTATTACAAAAACCAAATCAGGACCACCCCCCTAGCATTGGGGGGTTTAGCCTCTCATAATATTCAAGAAAGACATAATAAAGAATGTAGACATTACTCAAAAATAATGGTGACTTTGATCTTCAATGGTGGAAAACCTTGAATCTCTCCGTCTCCAAAACTCCTGATGAAGCTATCTTCTCTCCTCTGTGATTTTCTATCGTATGATGCAAAAGTCCCTTCTCCTTGTCTCTCAATCCTCTTTTAATCCCTCTAGGTTTTCAGATCTCAGCCGGAATACCCAAATTTCCCCCAGAACTTTAAAGTTGTAAAAACATAGAAAATCAGAAATTCTGTCCGCACAGGCTGACACGGCCGTGTCACTTGACACGGGCTGACCGTGTCAGCTTCTGCCACTTTTGGGGAGAATTCTTCAGCAGGTTGGACACGGCCGTGTCACTTGACACGGTCTTACCGTGTCCCTCTCTGCCTCTTTTGGCTTTGACTTCAACATCAAAGTTGTATCCCTTTTCGTTAGCGAAATTTTGCCACCGGAACCGCGTCATTCGGAGTTACGAAGCTCCAATTATGATTAAAATACTACACGCATGTCACGATTTTCAGCTTCTTTTACACCAACACTTGTGACATTTCCATCTGATACAGAATTAACCTACAACCACCAAATAGAGAGATCAAAAGCATGTAAAAAGACATGATAAAGGGCACAAAAACATAATGCAAGAAATTAACTAACATTAAAGGAATCAACGAAAAACTCTTGAAAACAACCACAAAGTGTTACCAAGTATGACGATCTTATGCCGAATTTATGACGAAATTAAGTAGAAATGGTGACCGATCACTCACTAAGATATTACAACAGTAATGAAGTGAGGTTGAAGATGTAGTTTTGAGAGCTTTTCACTTTGACAGCGTTTCTGTATATTTGCGTAGAGTGTTGTATGCAGCTTCTCATCAGAACTTCTATTTATAGGCGTTTTGAGAAGATGACCGTTGGGAGCATTTAATGCGTTGCGTGATCCGTACAGCATTGCATTTAATGTTTCACTCTTTTGTCAACTACCTCGAGCCTTGCTTTTCCTGCTTTAACTGACTTTGCCTTTAATAGCTTCTAACGTTCCTTTTATCAGTCAGCGTAGCCTGCCATCTTGTACTTGCTTCTGATCTGATCTTTGTAGATACACAGTTTGAATATATTAGAGTCAAACAGCTTGGTGCAGAGCATCTTCTTGTCTTCTGACCTTGAAGTGCTTCTCAGCGTGATACCATGAGAACTTCAGTGCTTCTGCTTCTGATCTCAAGTTCTTCTGATGCTTCAATAGACCATATTCTGATTCTGCTTGACCATCTTCTGATGTCTTGCGAGAGCATGTTCTGATGTTGCATGCTGAACCTTCTGAGTCAGTGCTTCTTGCGCTGATTTTGTGCATACTCTTTATATATTTCCTGAAATGGAAATTGCATAGGATTAGAGTACCACATTGTCTTAAGCAAAATTCATATACATTGTTATCATCAAAACTAAGAATATTGATCAGAACAATTCTTGTTCTAACACTAAGGAGTCATGAAATTGAGCTGGACGCAAATGAACCTCGGAAGAAAGGTAAATCTATTGCTTTAAAGTCTAATAATAAAAACGGTACTAACGCTTTTCAGGAAAAAGAAGAAAGATCTGATGACTCAGAGTCTGAAGAAGAAGATGAGTTATCTCTCATTTCTAGAAGAGTAAGTCAACTCTGGAAAAACAAGCAAAGAAGATTTAAAAGCTTCAAGAAACCTAAAAAGGGAGAATCTTCTGGACCTAGAAGATCTGGAAAGAAAAGCATAGTCTGTTATGAATGCAAAGAACCTGGACACTTCAAGAATGAATGTCCTAAGCTTCAGAGAGAAAAGCCCAAGAAAATATTTGAGAAGAAGAAATGTATGATGGCTACTTGGGATGACTCAGATTCCTCTAATCAAGAGTCAGACTTTGAAGATGAGCAAGCAAATATAGCATTCATGGTAATTGTAGATGGTGAACAAGAATATGCCTCTGACTCAGACTCTGAAGAGGTATTTTCTGATCTAACTAGAGAAGAACTTGTTTCTAGTCTTTCATAACTTCTTAAAATTAAAAGTAAACTTAGTATCAAATACAAAAGTCTCAAAAAGGCTTTTGCATCTGAAACTAAGAAACTTGAGATAGAAAATTCTGGACTCAAAGAAAAAGTTTTAAAATTAACAAAAGATGTTGAAACTCTAAAAACATCTTCTAGTTCATATACTTCTATTCCAAGTATTAACAATATTCTTAAGGAATATGATTTGAGTTTCAGGAAGTTTCTACCTAGAAGTATAGGTAGAAGTAAGATGGCCTCTATGATATATGGTGTGAGTGGAAATAAAATAATAGGTATAGGATATGAGGGAGATGTTCCATATAAATTGGAACTTGTTGACAATATGATTATTGAATACAAACCTCTATATAAACAATTTCAGTATGGACATTCACGTGACATTAAATACACATCACATCCTACGAATTTCCATGTCATACACACCAAGAAATACTCTATTGCTCATTTTGATACTTCTTATGCTAAACCTCAGTTCAATTAGAACGTGAGGAAAACTAACCCCAAAGGACCCAAGAGAATGTGGGTACCTAAGGAGAAAATAATTCATGTTGCAGATCTCCTTAACAGCACAAAGGACAAACATGTCATGGTACCTGGACTCTGGATGCTCACGACACATGACGGGAAAAAGGTCTATGTTCCAAAGTCTGGAAGTTAAATCTAGAGGAGATGTAAAGTTTGGAGGGAACCAGAAGGGCAAGATCATAGGCTCTGGAACCATTGGTATTGGTAACTCTCCCTCTATAACTAATGTTCTGCTAGTAGAGGGATTAGCTCATAATTTATTGTCCATAAGTCAATTAAGTGACAACGGTTATGACATAATCTTTAATTAAAAGTCCTGTAGAGCTGTTAGTCAAAAGGATGGCTCAATCCTATTTACAGGAAAAAGAAAGAACAAAATTTTTAAGATTGATATTTCAGATCTTAAAAACCAGCAGGTTACTTGCCTTCTTTCTATTAATGAAGAGTAGTGGGTCTGGCATAGAAGATTGGGTCATGTTAGCATGAGAAAAATTTCTCAGATTAACAAACTCAATCTGGTCATAGGACTCCCTAATCTAAAATATAAATCAGATGCTCTTTGCGAAGCATGTCAGAAATGGAAGTTTTCAAAATCTGCTTTTAAATCTAAAAATGTTGTTTCTTCTTCAAGGCCTTTAGAACTTCTGCATATTGATCTGTTTGGTCCAGTCAAAACAGCATCAATCAGAGGCAAGAAATATGGATTGGTCATTGTAGATGATTATAGCAGATGGACATGGGTAAAGTTCATAAAACACAAGGATGAGTCACATTCTGTGTTCTTTGATTTCTGCAAACAGATTCAATCTGAAAAGGAATGTAAAATCATAAAAGTCAGAAGTGATCATGGTGGTAAATTTGAGAACAGATTCTTTGAAATTTATTTCAAAGAAAATGGTATTGCCCATGATTTCTCTTGTCCTAGAACTCCACAACAAAATGGAGTTGTAGAACGAAAGAATATGACTCTCCAAGAAATGGCCAGAACCATGATCAATAAGACTAATATGGATAAACATTTACGGGCAGAAGCAATTAATACAGCATGTTATATTCAGAATAGAATCTCCATAAGACCTATTCTAAATAAGACTCCTTATGAATTGTGGAAGAACAGAAAACCCAACATTTCATATTTCCATTCTTTTGGATGTATTTGTTATATTCTGAATACTAAGGATCATCTCAACAAGTTTGATTCCAAATCTCAGAAGTGTTTTCTTCTTGGATATTCTGAACGCTCTAAGGGCTACAGAGTATACAATACTAAAACTCTGATAGTTGAGGAATCAATCCATGTCAGATTTGATGATAAGCTTGGCATTGAAAAGCCAAAGCAGAATGAGAATTTTGCAGATATAGACATTTCTGATCCAGATCATGAAGAACCTAGAGGAAAGAATGATTTTGAAGATAAAGTTGCTGCTTCTTTAAAGAATATCAGAATATCTGAAGAACCAACAGTCAAAAGATCTTTAAGCATCAACTCAGCTCATCTAGAGGATGTCATTATTGGAAAGAAAGATGATCCCATTAGAACAAGATCATTTCTAAAGAACAACGCAGAATCTCTGTTTGGATTAGTGTATTTAATTGAGCCAACATCTGTTGATGAAGCTCAAGAAGATGTTGATTGGATAATTGCAATGCAAGAAGAGCTAAATCAGTTTACAAGAAATGGTGTGGGATCTAGTTCCAAGACCTAAAGGATTTAACATTATTGGAACAAAGTGGGTTTTCAGAAACAAGCTAAATGAAAAAGGTGAAGTAGTCAGAAACAAGGCCAGACTGGTTGCTCAATGTTATAGTCAACAAGAAGGTATTGATTATAATGAAACTTTTACACCAGTTGCCAGGTTAGAATGTATAAGATTATTAATTTCATTTGCCACTCAGAATAACATCACTTTGTATCAGATGGATGTTAAGAGTGCTTTTTTAAATGGTTATATAGATGAAGAAGTTTATGTTCACCAATCTCCTGGTTTTGAAGACTCTAAGTCTCCAGAACATGTTTTCAAACTTAAGAAATCATTATATGGTCTGAAGCAAGAGGAAAGATTAAGTTCTTTCCTTCTAGGTAATGGTTTCACAAGAGGAAAAGTAGACACAACTCTCTTATGTAAAACATTTAAAAAGGATATTTTAATTTGTCAAATTTATGTTGATGATATTATATTTGGAACAACTAATGCCTCTCTGGGAAAGGATTTCGCTAAGTCTATGCAGGCAGAGTTTGAAATGAGCATGATGGGAGAGCTAAAATACTTTCTAGGCATTCAGATAAACCAAACCTCTGAAGGGACTTACATACATCAAACGAAGTATGTCAAGGAACTTCTGAAGAAGTTTGAATTATCAGATTGTAAGGAAGCAAAAACCCCAATGCACCCAACACGCATTATAGGTAAGGATGAGGTAAGTAAGAAAGTAGATCAGAAGATCTACAGAGGTACGATATGATCTCTTCTCTATCTGACTGCTTCTAGGCCTGGCATCTTATTTAGTGTCTGTTTGTATGCTAGATTCCAATCAGATCCTAGAGAATCTCACTTAACTGATGTTAAGAGAATTCTTAGGTATCTGAAAGGTACTACTAACGTTGGTTTGTCTTATAGAAGATCTGAAGAATTCAACTTAGTAGGTTATTGTGATGCTGATTACGCTGGAGATAGAATTGAAAGAAAAAGTACTTCTGGAAGTTGTCAGTTTTTGGGAAGAAATCTGATCTCCTGGGACAGCAAGAAACAAGCCACAATTGCATTATCTACAACTGAAGCAGAATATGTAGCTGCTGCTGGATGTAGTACACAGATGCTCTGGATGAAAAGTCGGTTAGAAGACTATCAGATATATGAGAGTACCATTCCTATATTCTGTGATAATACTTCTGCTATTTGTCTTTCTAAAAATCCTATCTTACATTCTAAAGCTAAGCATATAGAGATTAAACATCATTTTATTAGGGACTATATTCAGAAGGGTGTTCTTTCTTTAAACTTTGTAAATACAGACCATCAATGGGCTGATATCTTATGCCCAGAATAAAGTGCTTGTGAAGTTCTGATATGTTTTTAGTCTGAAGAATATGCTTTTAATTATTTATTTATTTTTATTATCAGATGTTCTGATTGTGTTTGTTCATAAGGACACTCTGAAATTGTTATCACTAACGTTTCATGTGCCTAGTATGACTTAGAACTTATGTTAAAGAAAAACAGCTGTCACCAGTTACCCTAAGATGATGACCACGTGTTCATCTAATCTGAGGGACAAGCATGCGTGCAGTTGATGAGACGCCGCCCTAGGTAACTGTGCAAAATCTTTTCACATCTCACGTTTCCCCCATTTATGTCTTTCATCATTAACGCAATTGATTCATTTTGTTGTAACTGTTCATTTCCTTCTATAACCGTTTCTAATTCATAACTGCATTTCATTCTTTTTCAAATCCGTCAGTTTATATTTACATCTCAACTTCATTTTCCCTCTTTTCTCTCCTTCGTTTATGCATTTCTGTTCTCTCTTTCGTCTCTACCAAAACCCTAAACCTAAAAAGCATCTATGTTCTTCATCTTCAATGGCTTCTTCAACATCAATGGCTTTTTCTCAGAAACAACAACAATAACAACCACCAAAGTTCTCACCTCCTGTCAGAACTTGTCCCATTCCAACTGCAGAACTGGAAGTTCTCTGTGAATTAATGGTGGATTTTGAAAATCTCAGAGAACATAATTTCAATCTCAAAGTAAACATGATAGTTCAAGGCTGAGCTAACTTCTTTGTTCTTCTTATTGGGCCTGTTTACCCAGATTTGGTGAAAGAGTTTTGGATTCATGCAACTCTCACTCCTAAGGCAATCATCTCCTTCGTTTTAGGGCAAGAGATCGCCATCCCTGAAAACCTTATAAGACAGTTGCTATATCTTAAAGGTTTGGGTGGTGTGACTGGAGCAGTTGCAGGCAGAACTGACTGGGAAGCAGTATACTCTGAAATCTTTACAGCAGGACAAAGTTCAACCAACACCAAAGATCTGAAGCCCTCTACAGAATCTGGGCTGAGATCTTTCTGGGGGTGTATTAATCACAGAAAGGCTACAGTTTCTCCTACATACATCAATCATGATCAACAGTACCTTCTGTACTGCATTGGCAAAGGTCAGAGGATTGACCTTCCTCATCTTCTGTTCATACACATGTGGAATCATGTGAAGGATTCTCGTGAACAAGTAAAGTTGAAGAATCTGAAGATCAAGAGGAACATCATCCCTTTGGGAAGGCTCATCTCAGATATTCTGACTGAATCTGGGTTGATAGATTCTCTGTTAGAAGCTGGAGTAGTTCAGGATCTGGCAGCTACGTGTGGGAACACTCTGAAGAAGATGAAGCTGATTGAAAGAGTTACCTCTCCGCCCAGAGTGATATATGAAATTCTGACCAGAAGGACTCCTGTTGATGATTTCATGTTGTTCTTCAAGGAGGAGCATCCCAAAGTTGTTCTCTTCTATCTGGAGTCCTGCTTGAAGGATAACTCAGAGTTTGATCCAGCATGGCTGCACAGCAGAACTCTCTCCTCTCTGGATGTTCAGAAAGGTCCCAAGAAGAGAAAGACTTTAGGAGAAGGTCCTTCCACAAAGAAAGCTAAGAAGAAGAAGAAAACTTCAGGTATTTCTATTTCTGATTTTGTACCTGTTATTAGTTCTGAAACCTGTATCAACAGATAACCCAAAATCCATGAAAATACCTAGATCCTCTGAATCTATCAGGCAACTGATAGATGATATAGATAAAATAGATGATTCTATCCTTCAATCTGAACCTGAACTAGAAATTCCTCCTCAACAAAAACAATCTTCTGAACTTCCATCTACCTCCACCACTTCCAAAGGAGAACAACCTCAACATCCTGAACCCATCATTCTGAACCCTCCACCTCTAACTGTTATATTCCCAACCATACCCTTTGAAAACATTTTCTCCACCTCTAAACCTCCATCCTTTGAAACTCAAACTTTTGTACCCCAACCTCAACCCACATCTTCTGTACCTCAACCTCCACCAACCTCTCCAACATCTGAAACCCAACCAGCAGTAGACATTCATGTCTTCTGTGATTTCTCTGACCCATCCTCTCCATTCTCTGATTCTCTCTTTCACCACCCTCGCAACCCAGCACCTTCTTCTGATCCCACAGTCGTTACTGTCGACTCTGGTCATGAAGAAACATCCTCACCCCTCTCAACCACTTCACATCTTCTTTTTGATAAACCTTCTGAGCCATACCTTCTATCAAAACCCCAAGAGCCCATAACCATCATCAGACCCACCTCCTTTCTACCCTCTGTTGATACTCGCTTTCAGTTACTTAACTACAGGGTACATAATAGGTTGGAAATTCTGAAGGCTTCCCATGATAATAAGCTAGATCATGTGGCTGTTGGAAAACTCTAGGATGTTTTTACCAAAGAATTGCAGGCTGATGTTCTGGCTCTTCAGAATGTCTGTGTTGCTGCAGCTCCTGGTCCTGCTGGTCTAGCTCTGGATTTTGGACATTGGAAGGCTCTTCAGAAAATCAGAAATTGGAAGACTCTGCAGGCTGAATATTCTTGTGCTGCAGCATCTGAAGTAGATGAGATGGAGCTTGACTCTGATGAGATGGAAATTGATAATCCTCTTCCCATAGTGGTCTAGAAGCCAAAGCAGTTTCCCTTTGCTTCTAAGGATTTTGCAGTTCTGACTGGAGATATGGAAACTCTATTTTCTTGGTTTGACTCTAATCTGGTTGCTCAACCAATGGTTCAAGCCCCTTCTTCTTCTGTTGCTAGTTCCTCAAATTCTGAAGTGTGGAACACTCTGAAGGCACTTCAGAGGAATCAAGAAGCTATCTTTGATCGTCTGGCTAAGCAAGATGATACAAACTAATAGTTCAAGACTTGGATGAAGAAGTCTGAAGAGACTCCTAAGAAGCAGGCAGAAGATACCGGTGAGATCAAGAACATCCTAGCCCTCTTAGCTTCTAAGCTTTCCTAGTCTGTGTCTTGTGTCTTTAGGAGTTTTCTTTTGTTTTTTGCATCTGCCTTGTATCTTCATCTGATTATCAATGAATTTTTGTTCTTTCCCTTTCATTGTTTGTTTTATTTCATCTGAATCTTTTTTATTCTTTTTGATGACTGACAAAAGGGGGAGAAACGTATGCTGCTGAATTGATTTTACTATATCAGTTGCCAGGCTTAAGTCTCAATATTTTCTAACAGAAATGCAAAGATCTGTGCTTGAAAGTTTTGCAGGATTATGAAGATCTGAAGATCTCATAAAGGAGGGAAACGTATTATGAACAAGAATGGAAAAGATTTGAAGCAAATAAACTTCACTACTCTGATAAGCTGGTTCTTTAAAGAAGGATTCAAAGCTCTGATACTGTTCAAAGGAAGCATCTGAAAGGAAGCTATGAATCATCTTCAAATAAATGCTCTGAAACTCTGACTATCTAAGGAAAATTCAAAGCTCTGAAGTTGTCCAAAGGAAGCTCTGAATCATCCTCAGATGAAGCTCAACTGTAAAGTCTCTTCTGAAATGGAAAATACTCAGGGAAGTCTTTTTATAGTAAATTCATCTGGTATTTATTTCAGGGGAGATTATTAATCTCAGGGGGGAGATTGATTTAACTTGCTCTGATTATTTGCAGTGTGCTATCATTTTGTTTTCATCCTTTATTCTAGATACAAATTCATATCAATTCTGTATGTTTTTGTCATCATCAAAAATGGGGAGATTGTTAGAATATGAAATGTTCTGATCATATTTGCTAGTTTTGATGATAACATTAGATATGAATTTTGTATAAGAAAATGTGGTACTCTAATAGATTACATTTTACATTTCAGGTAAAGTATAAAAGAGTATGCAACGTTTCATCCTTCAGATGCTCTGACCCAGATGTTCTGGATGGCCACATCAGAACATGACCATGAAGACATCAGAAGATGGTCTTGAAGTTGTCAGAACATGTCTATGAGAAGCAAGCTCTGAAAGGTATCACGCTAAAAATAAATTCTAAAGTCTGATGCGCTGAAGTTCTGATCTGCACCAAACGCTGGAAACTCTGATGAACAAAGCAAATCACAAAGTCTGATTCCAGAATAGAAGCAAATGATGAAAATCTAGAAAGGCTAGTATCTGTGCCTGATAAAAGGAATGTTGGAAGTATGGCTACAAAAGGCAAAGTCAGAAGTAGCAGTTAATGCAAGGCTCGAGACAGTTGACAAAAGCATGAAACATTAAATGCAGCATTGTACTGTTTATGCAAAGCATTAAATGCAGAACTGTTCAACGGTCACATTCTCACGCCTATAAAAGGAACAAGTATGTCCAAGAAAAAGGCTACAGCTTACGTTACAAACTAATAACACACTCTGATTCCTTCTCACGCAAAAACTCTTTATCAAAGCAAGCAAAATTCATCTTCAAGCTCACATACTTTTGTATTCTTAGTGAGTTATAGAACTTAAGCTTAAGAGAAAAATCACTTGGTGATTACAGCTTTATTAGAAGCAACTTTAATCTCTTGTATTTGATTATATATTTTAAACGAAAATTCCTTGAGTGATCAAGTTGTGATCTGTAGACTCAAGAAGACTTAGAGGTTGATCTAAGTGGAGAATCATTGTAATCATTTTTTCTTAGTGGATTAAATCCTCAGTGGAGGTAAATCACCTGTGAGTATGGACTGGAGGTAGTTTGAGTTCAAACAAACGAGGATAAAAATAATTGTGTTCATTATTTTATTTGCCAAAAACAAACAACCCTTATTCAATCCCTCCCCCTCTTTCTAAGTGTTTTTCACTCCTTTAGAAGATGAGTTTAATTTCATTCTGAAGAATATCAATATGAAATTATGTCCAGAATGAAAACGAAATTCTTATATGTTTATTTTTGGTTTCCGTTATTTTTGAGCATCTGATTAAATGTTTCTCTACGTCAGAAGATCTGAAAAATGCTTAAGTTTATATCATGCAGTTCACTAAATCAGCAATTGTCAAACCTAAACGCGTGATCACATTCTGAGGCTAAACATGTGTTCAGAATCTAAATGGCTAAATCGTTTGAGTTGACACATTGAGGCACGAGTCACATCGGTAACTGTTTTAGAGATTTTTTACGATATCCCTCTGTCTCTAAATCATTATATCCTCTTTTTTTTTGTGTTTCCAATGGGCTAATTGTTCTTTCTCATAATTATAAGTGTTTTGAGAATCTCGCTCATTAATGCTCTTGTTTCCAAATCTTCTCTTCCGTTACTTCATCTTGCTATTTATACTTGTCATATCTGTAAACCTCTCTTATTCCTCTACCCTAATCTTTTTTGCTTCCTTTCGAGTATTTTTTTCTCTATGACTGCTCAAACCCTTTAGAGTGATTCCAGTTTGCTTCAGGTCATTAATGAGAAACTCCTTAGTCTTAAAAACGGTAATGACCATTTCAACTCTTGCTTAGAAAAATAAGGATGGGCTGGGTATACTGCTATTCTTCGTGGTCCCATTTTTTCTATCCTTGTAAAAACTTCTGGATTTATGCTTCTGTTAGTAGTGATGGTAATTGCATCACTTCTATAATATATGGTATTCCCTTCATCATCACTCAATCCACCATTGCTGAAACTATTGCTTGTCTCTCCGATCCAGCCTCTGCAAGTCATGCGACCTTTGGTTTCTGGAATGCGTATGTTGTTCCAGGGAATCTTAGCAGTTCTTCTAGACGCTTTCTCAACAATCAAGATTTTCTATCACCTTCTGCAAAAATCTAGTTTCAATTTGTCCTTACTAACTTGCGTCCTAGAGGAGAGTTTTACAATGTCGTGTCTTCAAGGGATCGGTTTCTCATTCAACGTCTTCAAAAAGGGCGTCCAGTAAATCTCCTAGCTATCATCTTCAATCATTTTAAGGAATCCATTTTGGCTTTCAGATCCGTTCAGAACTTCTTCGTCCCCTATGGACGTGTTCTATCCGCTTTATTTGAATCCGCTGAAGTCGTTGATATCCTTCGCAGAGCAGACTTTTCAAATAAAGATGTTCTGTTTGATGAAACATGTGAAGTTTTTTCCTTCTAGATTTTGTTCCTGTTTTCTTTTGTTTTTCTTGTTCTCTTGTATTTCCCCCGTTCTCATCAATGAAGTTTATGTTTTTTGTTAATATTCTTTTTGATTATTGACAAAAAGGGGGAGAAAAGTAAAATATTTGAATCATAACAGCTCACCGAGACAACGTCTCAAAAATTTTAATATAACATGAAATATGTCTTATTTGATTGAAAGAACAGGAAAACTACTCGAAAGAATTCTTAAAAGCTCCATCAAAGCTTCTATACAAAAGCTATCAGAACTTCCAACTAAAGATAAAGACTCCAATCAGGGAAGAATTAATATTATCTGAGTATTCAACTCACGGGGAGACTTTATGTTAATTATGTTATTATTTATTAATTCAAAATATATGAGTTTTTGTCATCATCAAAAAGGGGGAGATTGTTAGAACATAGTTTGGTTCTAATCGTATCGTTTAAATTGCAAAAGTTCTGAAGAATGTAAAAGTGATTTCTCAGAAGCAGAAGGCTGCATTGAGAGAAGTTTACGAGAATAAGAAGTTCTAGACAGTGATATCTCAGAAACAGAAGGCTGCATTGAGAGAAGCTTACAAGAATAAGAAGCTCTAGACGTTGAGAGAAGTACACAAGAAGTTCTAGAGATCGAAGGAAGTTTACAAGAACAAGATGTTCTGAAGACAAATAAGAAAGGTCGTAAACTCTAATACTTAAAACGCTTCAAGCACCAACAAGCTACAAAGAATACTCTGATGATCAGAAGATCTATAACATTACAATCGACAATGCAAGATCATTTAGTAACGGCTGGAAATTAATTACAGCGGACATAATCTTCATTTTTGGAAATAGCATTAATCAACATTTCATCAACATTCCAAAACAAGAAAATATATCTCATAAAGGATCAAAAAGCTCACCCTATATAAAGAGGACATCGGTGAAGAAAAAAGAAACGAACTCACGCACGCACGAATTCAAGAGCTCTAAATCTTTTATCATTCTAGCTTATTCACATATGTATATTGTGCTTAAATTTGTGTAAACATCACAGTTGAGATATAGCTTATTAGAAGCAAATCTTTAAATACACAAAGTTGTAATCGTATAAGTGTTACCTTGAGAAAACTGGATTGTGGTGTTCTTGAAAAGACTTAAACAATAGTTTAAGAGATTTTGTAATCATCGTTTTGATTAGTGGATTAAGACCTCGTAAGAGAGAGGAGAAATCACCTTAATAGGATGGACTGAAGTAGTTTGAGTTCAAACGAACCAGGATAACCAAACGTGTCATAAGTTTTTAATTTGTTAAAAAACCCAACCCAACCCCCCTTATTGTGTTTTTCGTTTCTTCAATAATATCTAAAATAGGTTCAATAAATTTATAGAATTAACTCATTTGGATTTAACTGGGGTTTGTTAATTCATCTGAATTCACAAGTAGATGTGAATGTATCTATGAGATACAAGCTATTGCATAAATGTTTGATATATATATATATATATATATATATATATATATATATATATATATATATATATATATATATATATATATATATATATATATATATATATATATATATATATAAAAGGAACTTTGAAAGTCAGAATTAGATACATGTAATATGAAATCCCGACCAGACCGTGCGACAACACGAGTTTCTTACTAGTGTGTGTGTGTGTGTGTGTGTGTGTGTGTGTGTGTGTGTGTGTGTGTGTGTATATATATATATATATATATATATATATATATATATATATATATATATATATATATATATATATATATATATATATATATATGACCGACCCAACCCGTTTAGAGACCTAAAACAAATTTTAAAGTGAGGTCTTTCAAATGTATTTTATAATATTAATTTTGTGGTTGTTAAGAGTTGAACTCAAGACCAAAAGAAAAAGAGACATATTTTACCAAATCAACTACAATAATATATGTAACTTGTGTCATTATATAATTTTATAATTAAATAAAAAAATGGAGACATTTTTTAAGCCCATACTTTTGAGGCCTATAGCCCTAGCTTGGATACCTTGCCCCTTGGGCCGGTCCCATATATATATATATATATATATATATATATATATATATATATATATATATATATATATATATATATATATATATATATATATATATATATTTCGCTACAATAAACTCATTTATTTTTATTAAGGTTAATTTTACCAACATATACCTTAAAGTACATTTAACGACTTTTTATTTAAAATTTTCTAAAACACATTTTCATAAAAATAAGTAGGTCTATTGTAGCAAATTCCACGAAAATTTGTTATAATACACCTATTTATTTTTATGAAGATGTATTTTAGTAACATGTACTTAAGGTACATTTAACCATATTTTAGTTAAGAAAATTTCTTTAGCCACCTCCCTATGGGGGGTCACCCCCAGCGAAAATTCCAAAATACCCCTGCTTCGGAAGTTCATTTCCGAAAGCATCTTTTTTTGAAAAAATTGACTTATTTCGGAAGTTCATTTCCGAAAACATTATTTCGGAAGTTCACTTCCGAAATACTGCGATTTCTGCAGATTTATCAAAACACTCCCCCTCCCCCAATCATTTACCCTAAATCAAAACAAAACGTGGCAAAGGCGAAAATTTGTGCAAACAGAATTCCAAAGCTGCATCAAGGCTCCAATCACACTGCTAAACAACATTCAAAAGCCCTCAATCCTAACACTTTGTAAGTTTTGAAATTTTTAGATCTATTATTCAAATGCATGTTATTTAGGGTTTTAATTACATAAATGATATATGGTTAGGTTGTTAGTAGTATTTAGGTTGTTTAGAAGCATTTTGATTTGGTTTGAAGTTTGGTTTAGGGGTCTGCCATGGAAGTTGCAGAAAACTCCATCGCAGGGGTGTTTCGGAAGTTCATTTCCGAAAACACCTCCATCCTAGTTTTCGGATATGAACTTCCGAAATGTATCAGAAGTTCAAATTTTTTTGTTTTTTATTTTGTCTCGCATATTAATCAATTTCAATTGTTTACAGGAACATGTCAGACAATCAACCAGCACGCAGGACTGCGTCTTCTAGAGAGGGTAGGGAGTGTCCGTTTTAATTTGCAAGTACTTTATTTTTAACGCCTTTGTTTATTGTGCCTGTTTCTTTGAAGTTTGTGTCCCTTTCTTCTTTTATAAAAGGAGGTCTCATGGACCTTTCTTTCTTCATTTTTACGCAGGAATGGGTGGCGCTAAGGGAAGAAAGGGTTCTTCAAAGAAGGAGGTGAAGGAGGTGAAGGAGAAGAAGAAGGTTTTGACTGGTTCTGCTTCTCGTCCCCTGGGGGTCCATGGCTCGGACGTGCAGACTCAGTCTTAAGGCGTGATCAACGCTGATGGTTCTGATACTGAGTGGGATGAGGATTGGTATAATTATCTTCATTCGGAGGAGTTTGCTCGTCGGGAAGAATAACGTGTTTTTATTTTGTTTGATGTGTATTTTGTAATGCTCGTCGGGCAGAAT
This sequence comes from Vicia villosa, assembly GCF_029867415.1. NCBI lineage: Eukaryota > Viridiplantae > Streptophyta > Magnoliopsida > Fabales > Fabaceae > Vicia > Vicia villosa. The sequence continues at coordinate 6,843 of NW_026706715.1, read as the reverse complement.
AACGTGTTTTTGTTTTGTTTGACGTGTTTTATTTTGTTTTGTTCTGATTTCGGATTGTATCGCACAGTGTTTTTGTATTGGATTTATCATCTTAGTTTTTGGATTGTTCTGATTTCAATATGTAGATTCTTGGATTTCATCGCCGCGAACACTATCCATCTTCTGGATTATAAACATAGAACTTTGACTTTCCCAGCGCACCCCTTTGTTTGATTTTTTTGTAATGACGTCCCCTGATCAGGTAAGAAATGTGGACACATGTGCCTACGTAAGCCTTCTAAGACGATTACCTTCTAAGAAATGTGGTAACACTTTCCTACTTAAAAGCCTACGTAACAAAAATTGGGAAGCTCCTGTCATACCCCAAATTTGTCCTACCCTTTAATTTCTAACTGGCTCTAGCTTCACATTTCATAAACATACATCCACTTAGGCCATACCATTGCATGCATCCATATCATTGGTCCTTGATCAGAAGGAGAGACTTGAAGCCAAATGTGGGGTGTCATCAGCTTGCCCAAGACTTCTTGAAATCAGGGTTTTTATCCAGTTCACAGCATTGGCAAGTGTAGAAGTGTAGAAGTCATCTGATCCTCTTAATCAGGGTTTCCTTTACCAAAGTCAACCAGTTGACTTTTCGGTCAACATTTAATCAGGGAGGGATTTCATGAATGAGAAGCTTTCATATTGACTATATGGACACATTCATTCGACCGGATTTGACTGGAGGAGATTTAATCAAGAATTTCATCAATAATCAGAAAAATCAGGACAGTTGACTTTTGGGTCGAAATCGGAAGAATTATTCGAATATCGACTTTTGGTGGAAAATCGGTCAAGAAATGTCGAGGAATGAATAAAATCGGGAGTTTGACAAAAGTTGCCAAAAATAGAAAATGACAAAAATGGAAGGTTTTCATACTTAGAAAAATTGTGGTACATTTCAAGTGTGATGATCAATCAACTTCACAGCATAATTACACGTGGCAATTGACATTTTTTGGAAGAATTTCCAACATCAAAGTTGTTCCTCTCATGGAGGAGAACAACTTTGTAGTTGGACACTTTTTCATTTGAAGCTTGGTTAGAGAAATATTGAAGCATGAAGTTTCTGAAAATTCATTTGATCTAGGCACAATTCAGGTCATGAGCCAAGTCATGCCCAAGCATTTTACCAAACACTTGGTATGCCAAATGTCAAGCTAGTTATTGAGCTCTACAAAAATGCTATGAGTTTAAACTTGGTATTCTTCCATTCTTTGCCATGTCCTCTACACAATAAAACAATAGTCAAGCCATTTGGACAAAGAATGAATCATTTACAAAGCTCCAAAGTCACATGTTCACACTGGTCCAAGTTATGCATCTGGCTGGGCATGAATCCTGGTCACGCGTGAACCTTTCATCAAACACGTGGCGCGCTGAATTCGAAGCCAGTTTTAGGACTCTACAAATATCCATTTGGATCCATCTTGGTATCAGATTGCTCCTTGCCATATGCTCTTCCCAACAAGTCATGGATGGGAATCATTAAATTTGTGTGGATCAAGATACGAAAGCCTAAAGTCATGACCTGACCAAGTCGTATCCCTGCAATGAATCTAAGCCAAAGCCTGAGTCTGCGTGCAAGATAGGATCAGCCATGCCAAGTGATGTTCGGGTGCATTTTCGAGCAAGTTCCAGACCTCATCTTTACAACTCGCAAACGTCAAAACTCATCAAACATATGCCCTCTTCATGTTGCTTTTGAGTTTGAAATGAATGATGTACTATGGAGAGAGATATAACCACCCAAAGTGAGACCTGGACATGATTTTGTTGTTGCAGCATGGAGAGCATTCACCAATATCCCCATGCAAATACTACACTACACCACTCCTCACCTTAATTCCATGCAACCTCACTCACTTATATAAGCTAAACCCTTCACAAAACTCAGCAACACACATCCATTTTTTTACGCTCTCACACTTCATTCTTGGAACACTCTCATTCTCTCACTCTCTCGAAAACTCGCTCCTCTAAACATTTCCCTCTCTCTCGGTTCTCTCTTTCCACCCTCTTTCAGAAGTTGTTACAAAGTGTAACAAACTTCAACCACCACCATAACTGAATCGTCCACCCTTCTCCTCCACCATAACCAACCCGCATCTTCTACCACCACCATAACAACCTTCCTCTTCCACCTCTAACCTTCATCTTCAACCTTCCCTTTCAACCTCCATAGCCAAAGCTCATTAGCAACCTTCACCGTCACCTACCTCCTTCCACCATCTTCCACTTCATCTTTGTCACCACCATGGATGCTACCTTATCGTTCTACACTAGTGTGCGCTCATCATCATCATTTGGAAAGTGCTGAGTTTCTTTGTTCGCAAGCAGCAAGAGGAAAGAGATCCTCTGAGTTCGTTTTCTCATAAAGTCGCATATACTCCATAAGCGCTCATCATCATCGACGAGGGATTGCAGGATTCTCGGATCTTTTTATCTGCTTCCTTCAAGATTCGTCTCCAAGTAAGTTCTGCAACTTCCCTCGGCATGATAGCAACATGTATAGGGCGTGTGCATTTGCTACGGTGTGATTTTGATACAATTTGTGTTTGCCTTTCTTGTGTTCTGATCTATGATTCGGTTTGCGCAAAACTATGATTATTTGAATGTATGAATAGTGTGTGTGAACTCTGTATGGTGAGAGGACCGGTATGGCACGGAGATATTTCATCTTCATGGATTTCCAACATGTTAGGGTTTTCATAACTTGATGCGGTTTGCATGATAGAGTTAGATTTAGAGAAAACTAATCTTAGATTCGACTTCAGCAAGTAATTTCTAATTGAAAGACGTTAGCTTTCCGTTTTTCTGTGCATAAGCTTGTGTCTCCGCCGTGCATATCATCGGAGAAGACGACCGGAGCGGTGCTCCGGCGTCTGAGCCACGCAGTTTTTTTCTCTTCAGGACGCCCGCGTGGCAGCGTGTAATTGGCTCTTGTTCCCAGTCTGTTGCGTTTTGGCTCTATCCACATGATTACTTGATGCGCTGTTTGTTTATGATTGGTGATAATGTGTTTTTGTCTTATTCAATTTAATTTGCCTTGACCAATTGATACCTGTGCATGATTGTTACGTTGTATGATTCACATAATAATAATACAATAAGTGCAATAAACAAACCTGGAATAAATGGTGTGGTTGAAATATTGAACCATGTTATAATAGTGAAATAAAATAAATTGAGGAATGATTGGAACATACTGGGCCGTGAATTCAGAGCCCACGCTGATTTTCTGAACTGAACATGCATTTCGCCAATACACCTATACGCATTTTGAACTGGGCCAGGATGTCCACGCTATTCCCACCCCTCGCTTTGGGCCCAGTATTTCAGTTCATGTGCTTTTCTGCTACTGCACCCCCTGGCAGTGTGATTGCAATTTTTACTCAATTTTGTTTTTCTTGCAATTTTCGTTTCATAAATCTTTTTTGACTCAAATAAAAGGTGCATAAAAAGTGGTTTTAGGTATTTTAGAGTGTGTGAATAATTGACTTGATTTTTGTTGATTTTTCTTAGTTGTTTTAAAACCTTTAATAAATCATCCTTTTCCATAGGTTTGAATTGTTTTGTTTAATATTTCCTTGTAAATAATTCTTCAATAGACTTAGGAATTAATTTTTAGTCTCGATTTTTGTATAGACTTAATTGATGTATGTGTGATTGTGAATACCATTTACTTGTTATAGTTCTCAAACTTTATTTGTCATATATTGATTTCCTTTACCTATTTCATGTATAGTTTTTTTGTTGTTAATAAATTGTATAGTTTTTCATTTTAAATCCCTTGTATAGACAACTTAGACTAGAATTAGAATAGTTCCCTTCCTTCATTCTTTTCCCTTTCGACTTTTAAAATACTTAATAAATACCGATGAAGATCATACCGTTACTATATTTCGTAGTAGGAAAGAAATGATTGGGGTGTAGGTCCCGATGTATGTTCTTTCCTTCTTAGCGGAAAAGAAATGATTGAGGTGTGAAGCCTCAATGTATTTCTTAACCGTTATTTAGAGAAACGATTGTGGCGTAGGCCTCGATGTGCATTCTCTAAATATTCACAAAAAACTCTTTTTGCATTTCCTTTACTTAGCGGAGAAGAAATGATTGAGGTGTGAAACCTCGATGTATTTCTTAACCGTTATTTAGAGAAACGATTAAGGTGTAAGCCTTGATGTGCATTCTCTAAATATGCAAAACAAAACTCTTTTTGGTATGATCTAAGTCACAAATTAAATCCCCTTAAAAAACACCAACCAAAAACACTTCAAAAAACCTAATAAATGGTCAGATTTAACACAAAGTAAGGAAGTGATGCGAGACCTTGTAGTGGGTTCTCGTCATCATGGAATTACCCTAAAAGATACAAACCAATCTCTTTTTTCTTTTCTTAAGGGCAAGTTATCTCCGCTCCGTTGCATCCTAGGCGATCCCTTATGCAAGAGCGTGAGCGTTAACGCCGCCCACCTAAAAAACACAAAAACAAACAGAAAATCTTTAGCCGAGCTACGGTAACTCTGATTCCTGAAAGGGATACGTAGGCAGCGGGGTAGGGCCCGTGCGAGTACAATTCTTTATTTTCCCTACGTTTTGCATTCATTCGCATATATAGACATAGGCATAGATGTACACCCTTTAGATAGAAACAAACATAGGTGGATACCATCGAGTACGATGGGCGCGAGGGGTGCTAGCACCTTCCCCTCGCGTAACCGACTCCCGCACCTAGATTCTCTGGTCGCAAGACCCTGTTCCTTCCTTTGTTAGGTTATCTGATATTCCTTTCCCTTATTGGATAAATATATTAGTGGCGACTCTGTTCATTTTTCGCGAGCGTGCGACAGCTGGCGACTCTGCTGGGGATGTTGCTAGACCTGTTGCTGGTCCATCCTTAGTGAGTCGATCCTAGCCTGCGTTTGTTTGTTTATTTACTGGGTGTTTATTTGCTTTTATGTCTATACCTTGTATATATGCTTGCATGTTTATTTTTCTGCTTGCATATCATGTTATTTCTGTCTGCACATCATGCATATGGATTATATTCTGTGTTCCTTGGGGTCTTCTGTTCTGTTTTGCAGGTTGGGTGGGATGTTCTATGAGGTAAAAGGCCCAATACCCAGGCTATGAGTGCACTTTAGGTACCCTAGGATAGAGTGGGAGCATGGTTTGTCTCGAGGTGTACGTCTCGGGATGGATCATGTGACTACGAGCAGAGTAGTGGTTTCAAACGGAGGTATTATCGTCACCCGCATCCGCGCTGTGATGATGCTTACCTTCGGGCGGACCGTATACTGCGTTTCATGACCTTACCCTGACCTAGATTCACCTGTGAGTGGGGAGGGATATACATGACAGGTACCGTTGGTGACTATTCTGTTCTGTTGGTGACTATTGTTCTTATGGCTGTGTGGCACCTATGCCGAACCTTTGACCTTATGACGTGTGATTCTGCTCAAAGACGACACAACAACTCTCTCATATTGGGAGAATCTCCATTGCATCATTTTCATCATGGCATATTTATTTTCCAAAGAAAAAAGGAGAAAAGATGTAATGAAAAAGAAAAAAAAAAGAAAAAAGAAAATAGTATTATTTCTCATATGCATGCCATTTTTCAGGGTATCCGAGGTTATTACTTTTCACCCAGGATGGCTAACAACGTGACCGCTACCAGAGAAGCTACAAGGCGTACTCACACTTACAGTTTCCATCGCGAAGGCTTGATTCAGTTGGGGCAATTGGGTGGATTGATCACTGGTCATAATAAAACTGTGTTCACTGAGAATTATGGAAACATCTTGACTCTTTTGGACTCACACGTCGACGAATGGGGTTTATCTACTCTTCTCCAGTTCTATGATCCTGACTTGCGTTGTTTCACCTTCTCAGGCTATCAGTTGGCTCCCACTCTCGAGGAGTACTCTCACTTTCTCAATATCAAGATTCAACACAAGGTTCCTTTCGTGTGTGTCCCAGAGAAACCTGATTTGAACAACATTGCCAACGCTCTTTATTTGAGCATAGAAGACGTTCTTGGGAATTGGAAGAAGAATGGTAGCACTCAGGGTTTCTATATGAGTTTCTTGGTTGAGAAGGCCCAAGAGTTGGCTAGCAAAAAGATGTGGGAGGCCTTCAACGCCCTTCTGGCCGTTTTGATTTATGGGATCGTGATGTTCCCTAACATTCACAAGTTCGTTGATCTGGCTGCTATATGTCTTTTTGTGGAGAAGAATCCGGTCCCTACTTTGCTAGCCGATACGTACTATTCTGTTCACTCTCGATATGGGAAAGGAGGAGCCATAAGAAATTGTTTGCCGTTGTTATACACCTGGTTTAAGTCCCACCTGCCTACAAGTGGTCCTTTCATTACTTCTACTCAGAAATGGCCTCAAAGGATCATGGGGCTTACCGGAAATGACATTGTCTGGTGTCCTACTGGGATGGACGTAGAGAAAGTTATAACTAGTTGTGGTACTTTTGACAACGTTCCTCTCATAGGAACAAAAGGTGTTATCAATTACAATCCTAAGCTAGCGCTGCGTCAGTTGGGTTTTGCACTTGAAGACAAGCCTTTGGACAAAGAGATATTCGAGTCCGTTTGCTTTGAGAAGGGAACCGATCCAAAGGGTCTAGAGAAAGTGAGGAGTGCCTGGAATAGCATCCATACAAATGATCAGATTTCTCTTGGTGAAAAGAATCCCGTTGCCAGACAAGCCTACACAGATTGGGTTGAAAATAGAGTTAAAGATCGCCTGTTGCCTTTCCCGAAGGTTAACCCATTGTACAAGCAACCAC